>NC_061844.1:12543910-12563910 GCF_019202785.1 Penaeus chinensis
GTGTATATGTTTATATAAAGGAATTGAGGACTTAGTCTCTGGCAAGTGCATCTGTACTGTAAAGAATTATTGGAATGAAGAAAATATGTTTTGACTAATGATATGTGGAGAGTAAGTCCATGGCGTTTGGTTTACAGGTCTCGGGGCATAACCCCTGGTAGGAAAATATGGCGATAGGATTGGGGTCTGGAGATGAAGCCTTTTGGTTAGGAATGTTTTTGGGTCATACTCCAATGTTTGTGGATAACCCTGGAGTGACTGGAGCACTAGGGACTAGGAACTTTTATTTTTATCATTTCCGATGGAAAATAACAAGAAGTTCATGCATATTTCAGTGTGAATAAATGAATACCAGGAATAATAATTACAAGGTTTGAATTGCTGTATTAATTAAACCCCACAAACTGAGCCCCAGTATTTAAAAAAGGACAGCAATACTAACCAGGAAAGGAAGGTAAAATATGAAGGAAATCAAATAGTATGCAGATATCTATTTATGTGGATTGGTTTCAATCACTGATGGGTACTGCCCTTTCCCAACCCTACCCAAATCAAGATGAAACATAAGGCTGGTCACACTGCTAGGTGTGAAAGATAAGCTTCATCTTGCTACACGCACGCACTCACTCCTCATTCATTCATTCACTTGCTCACTTGCTCACTTTCTCACTTGCTCACTTGCTCACTTGCTCACTTGCTCACTTGCTCACTTGCTCACTTGCTCACCCTCTCACCCTCTCACCCTCTCACCCTCTCACCCTCTCACCCTCTCACCCTCTCACCCTCTCACCCTCTCATTCATTCATTCATTCATTCATTCATTCATTCATTCATTCATTCACTCACTCACTCACTCACTCACTCACTCACTCACTCACTCACTCACTCACTCACTCACTCACTCACTCACTCACTCACTCACTCACTCACTCACTCACCCACCCACTCACCCACTCACCCACTCACCCACTCACCCACTCACCCACCCACCCACTCACCCACTCACCCACTCACCCACTCACTCGCTCACTCGCTCGCTGGCCCGCATATGTATGTATGTATAGTTATGAGAACATTTTTTTCAAAATGTATTTTTTCTGCAGGTGGGTCAAGTGACCGTGGTCGAGATGGAGGTGCAGGTTCTTCAAGTTCACTGGCCAAAAAATCTAAGCCTGGATTTAGCAGCAGCGGATCCAGTGTTCGTTCAGGAATTCCAAAGCAAAGTACCGGTGACATGGTCAACCTGCTCAGTGAAGAATGGGAAAATGTGGCAGCCGAGGTGAACATTCATAGTTATTTGTTTGTAGTAATTTGTTTATAATGACAGCTAACTTGATGGCCCCATATGGCAAAAAAAAGGATGCCATATCAAACTGACTGCTTTGTTGTCAAGTTGTCAGTTATTAGTCCAACCTATCTCAGTTATTTACCCATTTTCTTGATTTTTTTACGTTATTATTATTTAATAACAGTTTAATATTCATAATGTCAATAATAATTATAACAGTATCAATATTAATAGCATGAAAAAAGTTCCTAACAAATTCAAGAAATGGTGAAGTAGGTGAGTGACTCCTTGATCACTTAGTACATGTGGAGCCCTCTCTGTACAACTAAATGCTCAAAAAACTATAGTATTGGACTGGGTAAAGAGGGATCTTGATTGGTTTGCTGGTTTTTGTATTTGTTGTGTATGCAACTTTATAAAGAACTGGAGTTAATGAATTTGTTGAATTTTTCCAGGTTGACCCCAATGACTTGATACCCTTTATTGAAGCTGGGGAAGAATATGGTGACAACTCGGAGACATATTTGTGTGGTGCAGTCAAGACTCTTAGATCACAGAGGACTAAGCCTGACAACTTATTGTGCTTTTCTCTCATGTACTTGGCCAAAGTAAAGCCACACCTCTTCAGTCGTTCAGAAATGGTCACTGAAGCTTTTAGTTCCCTCCTGAAGAGAGATCATTCAATGACCTACAAGGGCAAAGGGAATGCAGCTGTCTCTGTCCTAGCTGCTAATATCTTGCTGGCTGCATACCAAGATGAAAAGTCCTGGCCTGATATATTTGTGCGTGTGTACATTGAGGACTCCTTGGGAGAACGCATATGGGTTGATCATGAAGACTGTAAGGGCTTTGTGGATAACATAGCCACAGCTTTCAGAACAAAGATGCCTCCAAAAAGTCTCCTGTACCCTGACCTTGGCATGGGCAGCAGGCAGGACTGTCCCTCACCTCCTGTATCCGGGGGATCAGGAGGTGCTGACTCAGGTGATGGAGACTCAGAACTTTCTCTGGAATGTAAGGAAAGCCTAGATGTTAATGTCACTAATCGCTATGCAGGCATAATGTCAGAAGTAGAGGAAATGGTTATGGAGGCAGTGCAGCATCAGTTGGGTGTTCGGCACCAAAACCCAGATGCTGTTGCACGGAATTCTATCAGGTTTTTATCATCTGTGTGTGGTATTTTAGAGGTTAGAAGACAAGTTGCACAAAGGCTAGAGATGTGGTTACAAAGCCCCAAATTACAGAGACCAGCTACAGAACTCCTAATGTCCCTGTGTTTAAACTGTAACACACATTCCCAGTTGGATATAGAGTGTATAAGCCACATAATAAGGATCAGGTTGAAGCACAAGCCCCTCATAAACCAATACATGTCTTGTCTGCGAGAGCTTCTTGCAGCTCATCCAGACAACATTCCTTCAGTGATGAAACACACATTGTACAATGAGTTATCACAGGCAAGAAATCCAAGTAATATGTCCATACTCTCAGTTATCTTCCAATTTGCTCCTGAACATGCAGCAATCATTTTAGCAGAAGAATTCCAAGAACTCTTATGTAATAGGGAAGATTTTTTGCGTGCTTTGAGAGCACTATTACGAGAGATAGTCAGGGCTCTGAGACATGATATGCAATTTCAGAAGTTCTGTCAGGGACTCATGAAAGAACGCAAGGATCCAGCATTTCGTGACACTTTTGAATTCAAAGAAAGGATGTTTCATAGTACAACAGATCTGATTGTTCTCACCATTTTTGTAGCCATTTCTCCTCAAGTTCGAGAGAGTGCCACACAGATGTACCGTGGTGAGCACAGAGATCCTGATATTGTGAGACGATACCAGGAAATGGTGGCCTCCATCCAGCGTGATGCCATCCACTGGATGTATCGGGTTGTTCCAAAGTGCTATAACCCAAGCAAAGAAGAGTATACAAGGTGCTTACACAAATTGCTGATGTTTGAACAGGCAGAAGTTTATTTCATAAAAGACAACTGGCCTACTGAAAATGACCGTCCACTGTATTTTCGCTTAACTTCAGATATTCCAGTGAAACAAGAAACTTTGACAAGGTTGCTGATGATTGCAGTCATGAAAGATCAGTGGATCAAATCACAGGATCTGATAGAATTAGTTGACAAGTTAATCAAAAGAGCTGCATCCCTTTCCAGTGATGATATGGAAGTTTTGAGAATTGATGATACAAAGGTGATAGAGCTAATCTTCAATCTTTGCCCTTACATCCCTCCAGAGAATTCTCCTCTACCCCAGGGCTATAGACCTCCAAAGACAGCAATTGCAAATTTGTACTGGAAATCATGGATGATGCTCTTACTTATAACTGCCCACAATCCCACTGTGTTTGGGCTTCTTGCTTGGGAATCATACCCAACACTGCGTACACTGATGGAAATGTGCATAACAAACTCTTTCGTTTTCCCACCTCCGACACTAGCAGCAGGGGAGAAAGGAGAAGAAATGACCAGTCAAGAATTACATCTGTGTGCCCTTGAAAGACAACAAATCCTTGACTTTGAGTCTCACTTGGCACAGAAAACCATCACAGAACAAAACAGTTTGCTTTTAAGTCAACTAATAACCATGGATCCTACAGGACCTGCAAGAAAACCCCCTCCTATTGTCTTGGATCAACTGAAGGCACTTAACGCTTCACACAAGATTGGACACCTCTTGTGCCGAAGCCGCAATCCAGACTTTTTGGTTGACATAATTCAGCGTCAGGGTGCTTCTCAAAGCATGCCATGGTTGGCAGAGTTGGTCCAAAGTAGTGAGGGAGCTTTCTCTGTACTTCCTGTCCAGTGTCTGTGTGAGTTCCTCCTCAGTGAGACTGGAACAGGGAGTGGAGGGGGAGATGGAGCAGCAAGACATCACCAGTTGTTACAACATTTGCGGTCACTGTTACGGGCTCCACGCCAGGAAGACGGAGTGAGTGTTGAGATTCTAGACTACTTTCTACGACGCCTTAGTTCTCAGCAGGCCACAGCCCGCATGCAGGCAGTGCGAGGGCTCCAGCTGGTTGTGGCTCCACTGGGAGACCCAATGGAGGTAGATGGGGAGTCTCATACTCCACATGCTTGGCTTAACCAACATTTGCCAAATCTTCCTGGGTTTGACCTGGTTCAAAGTGTGGCAAGTCAAGCTCTCCGTGCAGCTTGTCAGATTGAAACAGACCCACATGCAGTGAGTGCATACATACGGTTCCTGGCAGTGCACACAAGAGATGATCCTCTCCAAGACCAGGCAGAGTTGGTACAGGATATGGCACAGTTAATTGTTGAGCGTTGTACAATGATTTCAGCCATTTTGCCTGTGCCTGAGAGGCCTAACCAACCCTTCCAGCATGCTCACAATACTCTCAAAGCCCTTTTAATTATATTTATCAATTATATGAGAGGTGTGCGGCTACCTCCAAGAGAGTCTTTCACATGGTCAGAAAGTCAGGATCAGGTGCGCGTTCAGTGGGCGTCTGGGGAACAAGCTGTTATGCACATACTTGTTGTTCATGCCATGGTCATCCTTCTCACTCATGGACCTGACAACAGTCCTGACCTTTTCCACGAGTTGCTGACAACATGGTTCCCAGAGCAAGAGGAAATGCCTCAAGCTTTCCTGGTAGATACATCAGAAGAGGCTTTATTACTACCAGACTGGCTGAAGCTGAAAATGATAAGGTCAACTGTTCCACAGCTTGTTGATGCAGCTCTGAAGGTAACCTGATTGTTATAATGAATGCCAGTCATTAGTCATTGCATAAAAATCAAATGAGTTGTATTTATCATAGAAATAGGAGAGTTAGAGTTATTTAAAATGGCACATTGAGAGATGACAGAAAAAAAGAGAATTAATTGTGTTTTGTTTTCCAGGATTTGGAGCCATCTCAGTTAGTGCTATTTATTCAGTCATTTGGAATACCTGTTGCCAGCATGACCAAACTACTTTGTGCCTTGGATGTTGCTGTGAATACTAATGAGGAAGCTGTGGCAGCTGCTGTCTTGGATAAGAGCCATAAAACCTACATGGCACAACTTGTTGAGGTAAGTATTTTATGATAAAAAAAAGAAAGAAATGCCAAACATGATTTAAGACTCTTTAAGGGTGTTTAGACAAAAGATATTCCCATGTTCTATGTACTATAGCTTTCTTATTAACCCATTGGATCTGGTTGTTTCATGGCAAACACATGGCCCAAAATACAGGCATACCTCCCCTTTGCAATGTTATTTTCTCTCTGTATACATAAGCCTTTCAGCTTTTCTGCCATTTTCCAATGTCCATATTTATCATCCAGATTGTAATAGACTGTTTTCCTAGCACAGACTGCATATCCTCTTTCTAGGTAGTCCATAACTCAGTGCAAGAATAATGACAATAAGTATCATTTTGGTATTTGCCTTTTTTTCCCCCATAATATCAAATTTTCAGTAATACAACTTGTTGCACTGCAGGAAAGAAGAGCCCCTAAACCAGTTTTGTCTATGTTTAGGTTCAACACCAGAGAGGAGCAAGAGGGGGCCATGCATTTGCTGCTACTCTTGGGGAACGTGATGACATGGACGTTGTTGGCGAAAGACCCCCACCTGTACGACCTCTGGTGACTGCTCTTAATGTAAGAGACTTTTCACTATTCCAGAAAAAAAAATTTTGATTGTCAAATTTCAGAGTTCTTGTTCGCTATTAATATAAAGCTATTAATAATAATAATAATAGTTATTATTATTATTATTATTATTATTATTATTGTTATTAAGTATATAAATATGAATTCTTCTTATTATTTCTTTTTTGTTATTAAAAAATATTAGTATTATTATTAAGTTACTTTTATTTATAATTGTTATTATTATTATTATTGTTTTATTATTATTATTATTATTATTATTATTATTATTATTATTGTTTTATTATTATTATTGTTGTTGTTGTTGTTGTTGTTGTTGTTGTTGTTATTATTGTAATTATTACTTCTATTGTTATTATTACTGCCATTGTTATTATTACTGTTATTGTTGTTATCATTATTGTTATTGTCATTTTTATTATTTTTATTATTGGTAGTAATAGTATTACAATTATTATTATAATGCCAATATCAATGTTCAGGTATTTTATTCAGAATATGCAATAGGAATTATTATAAAATAGGTATGAATGTTATTGTTATTATCACATACATACACTATCTAGTTATTTTATTAATCTTCTCTCAGATAGATTGTTTGAACAGGCTATTGTGTAAGGCATGCAAAAAATATAAAAGTATTCTTCATTCACTAAGATATTTGATGACAGATGACCAAGACATGTAGATTTTAAATACCAATAAAATTTATGTTTTAGTTCTCATTAATGATAGAATTTAATGTATTTCAGGTCTCACAGCCATTGCATACAGAATTAAGCAAAAATGAGGTGCAGTCATTCGTGCTACAGTGTTTCACCAATGACCTTCTTCACAGAGAACACAAAAAACAGGTTTGTTGTATTACCTGTCATTAGATGACAAAGTGTTTTATATAGTTATTTCAACTTTAAGTAGCAAATGGATTAAAAAATATATATTTCACATTTTATAGCTTTAATGTTGTGAAAAGGATGGCTCTCATTGTGAAATTCCTTGCATAGGTTCAAGATACAATGAGGGTACTGCAAAGACACTTCAGCCGTGAGATAAGCCGGCAAGATCCTGAAGGACCTTATATCAATGAGTTCCTGAACAGTCTTACAGCTATTGTACAGTCTCCGGTAAGATAACCTTCACGCTTTACCATGTTATCTTAATGATATGCATGTGAAGATACTGATGGGCTCATATACATATATGTACACACAATTATATACACATGTATTTCTTAGAGCTAAAATCAGTTTCAGCAGACTTTTTCTTTCTTCCAGAAGCATGCACCTAGTTTTGTTGCTGGATTACATGATCACTACATCCATTCAGCATCCTTATTCCGTATGTTACGCAATCTGCACAACAAGAAAGGTTGCGAGAAGTTGTATGCTCTCACAGGCCAGTTAGTTGCCTTTATCCTTCAGATGGCTCCAGAAAGGAAGTCTCCCTTAACCAACGTTCTTAACACCTTTAACACTGAAGAATTACCGGGCAAGAAGATTAAGAAAAAGGAGCCAGAAGTTGAGGTTGATGTATCTTCTACTCAAGCTGTTCTGATGCACCTAGCTGGTATAGAACCAAGCCAACTGGAAAAGGAAATATGCCGTGTCGTTGGTTGTGCCATGAAAGGAGGGAAAATGGCACCTGTAGTGGGAGCCATGTCACAGCTTTTACTGTCAGGAATGACAGTAAAGCAGGGCACAGAGGTTCAAGGAGGGCCAAGTGCACCTACTGCTTTACTGCTAGACTGGCTTCAAGTTCTTGACCCGGAGCTTGAAAAGGGGTCTGATCAACTCCAACAAATTCTCCTTTTCAAAAAGCGTCCTGGTAATGATCACAAAGAAGGAGGATACAGCCAAGCTTATCTCCTGGCTGCATTTACGCACCAAGCAAGATGGGACACTCTGGAACACTGTGTTCGTGCTCTTTTGCGTGTTCACAATCCTGTTCTAGATCCTGCGGCTGTGCTAAGTTTTGTTTGGGCTGTACTGCATGTACCCAAGCTGTGGCAAGGTAGGGAACGCAGAACACCACGACATGCCCCTCAAGAAACACTTTTATCTTTCAGTACATCAGAAGTGGTACACATAGCTCAGTATATGATCACAGAATGTCAAAGTTCTTTGGATGGAGGACGTGGCACATTACCTCTTGAGACACATCTGCCTTTACTTCTGCATAGTATAGATAATTCAGTGTCTGCCATTCAGGCCTTGGCTGAACACTTGGCTGAGATATCCCAGGGTACTGGTCCATGTCAGCAGGCAGCAGGGCACTTATTATATCACCTATATCTCAGATTGCCAAAGATTATTTCTTACATTCCAGCAGGAACAATGACAAAAATTGTGTCTGCTGGGGCATCTTGTGGCAGAGCTCAAGAAAGTGGAGCAGATGTGGCTCTGCATACACTTCTTACTATGTTAGCTGCACCACATCCAGGTAGAGATTTTCGCAGGCGTATGTCTGATCTTGAAGCAGCTGTGCGCAAACAAGCAGCAGCACATCCTTTAATTGTTCTTCGGCATTTGCCTCTATTAGCTGCGTCACTCAAAGGGACAAATCATCTCCAGCTAACAGCATTAAGAGCAAGCAACTACCTTGAACTATTCTCTATGGTCTTGGGTGTTTTAGAACTTTTACAACCTCTTCTGTTTGCCCCACAGCATCATGATGCTCTCATTCCCACATTGGACAGTTTCATGGCCTTATTTAAAGCTCATGGTAGAATGCATGAGCTAGAACACTTGCTAGTTCGTTTTTCACACCTCTTAATGGAATGGGTTGGGTGTCAGGGAGGACCTGCAGGAACCTACTTGTGTACACATTCTAATCTACTTGCAACACTCCAAATGCATAATCCAGACATTGCTGCTGTTCGATCATTAGCTGCTATAGCTGCAGCACGTGGCATGGATCAGCCAAAAGAGTCATCCATGACGCAGCAGTCGGGTGTTGAATTTGGTCACACTTCAGGAGGGTCACAGGGTCCCTTGCCTCCACCTTGGGTCATGGGTCAAGTTGGAGATTTACAAAGTCGACTTGAGTCTTCAACTTTACCTGAGGAACAACTTGACATTCTGAAGAAAGTCAGTGATCTGCCTGATCGTTGGGTCAATGCTGCTCTCCCTTCATTCACGCATACATTTTGTGAGGGCATTGTAAGCACACACAAAGAAGTCAGGCTATTTTGCTGGGATTTACTTTCTCGATTATTACACCAGCGACCAGCTCTTGGGGGGCGAGTTGGGCAAGCAGTTTTGGCTGCTTTAAAATGTGAAGACTCTGCGGTAGTGGAAACTGCCCTAGAACATTTGCCAGAAGTGATCCTCCTTCTCCATAATCAAGCACCAGATCTCCTAAGTGCAGCATTTATATCTACACTTACAGCATCATCTAATATCACAGCTTCACTTAGTGAGGCTCTGACACTGCTGCATCTTCACACAGGGTCCTAATGAATGCAGTTTCTTGCCAGTTGTTTTCATATAATAAATATTTTCAGTGTTTGTGTTTTTTTAAAATTTAATCCTTCCCCATAATGTATTTTATAGAGGCTGCCCAACCTACAAATTTGAGTCTGAGGTAGCAACTCAGACTTGGACTCACTCTACGTGAAACCAGCCCCCCCAATCCTTTGCCCGTTGTTGTCGTGGGAGGGCTTAGGAGACGAAGACTGAGACCCAATGATGGGGAACTCCTCAACCTTGGGACTCAGCCATCGACTCAACTAATTTTGCATGGTCTTTTTTCCCACTCATACTTTTCGTTTCAGTTTCTTCACCAATTCCTTCTACTATCCACCTCCTAAGGTGTGAGAGCCGTGCTGAAAGGCTGACTTTATGTCAAGTCCTGAACGGCCTGAGGGAACCACGGGCACGGTATTCCCCTGCCATACCTGGCCCTTACCCCTCAAGGGGACCCTGAGGGGTGGACTATTTTTTTTCCCCAACATACTCCAGGCTTATCATGGCCAATAATGAAGACGTAACCCCACTCTTAGGGGCAATGAGGCTTGCCCCTTTATCAAATAGCCCCAATCCCAGCTCTCCTTTGACCACGGCTCCGAACACTGCAACAACTACCCCCTCATCAATGCATACTAGTACAGTATCAACCCTAATCAACAACCAACCCCCAGGAGACATTTCTACTCTCCCAACATGCTCAACTTCAACACCTTTACTCCCACAACCTTCTTCATCAACCACCCCATCTCCCCTTATTACTACTTACAACCTTATTGCCCACCTCCCCATAACACTACCCCCCTCAACACTACTCCCTCCTCCACACGTCCCTGCACTTCTACTACCCCCACCTCTACAAGAATCCTAAATACTCTATTTAGCCCAGCCAAATGGGACCGATTTTTCGTGATCCCTCCCACAGCTCCCTACTCTAAAAACACCCTCCTCTTCCAACAATGCCTCCAAAAACAAGTAGGCAAAGTCTCTTTCCGTAGCCGACCCGACCACTCCCGTCTCGTCACAGTAACAACTGAAAACCAAGCTATAGCATTAACAAAACTAACTGATCTATGTGGTAATCCCATCCCTACAGAACCTCATCCAACCCTCAATACTTGCACCGAAACTGTTTCTATCTCCCAACAGATTGCCCAATCTATGACAAAGAATGGTCAGATTGTGGAGAGGACTTACTCGCCTGTCTCACAGACTATGATGCAACATATTTACAATGCTACTCCATTCCTTCCAGAGGAAATCGTAAGAAATCCATTAACATTGCCAAAATTACTTTCCGTAGACATGACCTTCCCTTTAATGTTTACATAGGTGGGGAATCCCTACCTGTCCGACCATACCAACCTCCTCCTCGTCAGTGCCAAAATTGTTGGCATTTAGGACACCCAGCCAAGCACTGTCATTCCACAGCCAGATGCCCGCTATGTGCCCAACCTGGCCATACTCGATAAAACTGCTCTGCACAATCACGCACATGTGCAAACTGTGGCGGCCCCCATAATGTATTTTATAGAGGCTGCCCCACCTACAAATTTGAGTCTGAGATAGCAACTCTCAGATTCAAACTTGGACTCACTCTACGTGAAGCCAGACAGGAGGCTCGTCGACGAGGTTTTTCTCTTACCCCCTACTCTAATAATGTCGCTCACTCTGCCACTCATCCTACCCCCCTAGCTCCTACACCCTCTCCTAAACCTAACCCCCCTCCATCTAACTTCCCCTCTTCTACCTCCTACCTCCCCCAGTCAAATTTTTTTGCCATCCTAAATCCAGACACTCCAATCTCTACCCAATCAAATTCTTTTGCCATCCTAAATCCAGACACTCCAATCTCTACTACAGCCCCACCACCTTCCCCTCTCCCTCCTCGCACTACTCGCAGCAGACAGAATAAACGTTCCACCCCCTCTTCCCTTACCCCACAATCACCACCTTCCTTTGCCCCTATTCTTCAGACACCAGACTTCTCTTCCCCCCCTCACAAGAAAACCTTTATCACAAAACTCACCAACCAACTCCACTACAGAAACTCTTGAAGATATCCAGAACTACATAATCGAGTCCCAAACTAATACTCATCCACCTTCAAATTCTACAACTCCCGCTCCCTCCACACTCAAAGTGACTGCCGATATCCATCCTCCTCCTACTCATATTCTCCCTTCACCCAATCAACCTACCCCATCCCAACAAAACCCATTCCCCCCGACTCCAGCCCCCACCTATATTAACCCTCCCACCATCCCCTCTATCCCTTCCACTTCCTCCTGGATACACAGGTGAATCCCTCATGTCACAAGTACCCTCTTCCCCAGACCCTCTATCTCCCGACACCCCTCCTGATACAAAACCACCTCCCCAACCTCATTCTTTATCCCACCCTCTAGCACCTTCCCCTTCAAATTCTCCAACACGCACTGCAATTTTTGCCAGTAAATCAACGAAAGTATAACTATCCTTCATTGGAACATTCGCGGTCTCCGAATGTTCCTCTTTCGGTCCCACATATTCTATTGTCATGTCCACGTCCTCCCTACTTAGACATCCCAACTTATCAGACATCCTTACAGAATCTCACACTTTCTGCTTTGACAACCTGTTCTCCTTCCTCAAACGCATATATATCCTTCACTTGATCTAACCCCTTTACATTACCTCAACCGACCCTAACTCATTCACTCACCAATTCCTTAACCCAGCTTTAACAACTAATCACTAACCCAACCACCCTTCACTAACATTAACTATAGTGCTACATGACCTTAGATGTCTAGCACATTTATTTTGCTTTTAACCATTAACCATTAACCATCATCTCTGATCCTCCCGAAGTCGCTAATGAACTGGGTGATTATTTCAGCCAGGTCAGTCGTGGCTCTCACCTTTCTCCAAACTTCTCTTCTATTAAAACCATCAGGGAACGTACCCCTATTATCTTCACCCTATCCTCTGCTGAGTCCAATAATGCTCCCTTCTCTTCCTCTGAACTCAGTGCTGCCCTGAAATTGTGCCACAACACTCATGAAGACCCTGACGGTATTCACTACCGTATGCTCCGACAACTCCTATCTTCCTCATTATCCTTCCTATTAACAACTTACAACAAATTGTCCTTCTCATTGGCGAGAAGCTCTTATCCTCCCCTTCCTGAAACCCAATAAATCGGGTACCCTCCCTCAAGACTATCGCCCCATCGCACTAACTAGCTGCTTTTGCAAACTACTAGAGCGAATGGTTAACTTCCGCTTAATGTGTTATCTTGAATCCCACAATCTTATCTCACCTTCCCAGTTTGGTTTTTGCCGTGCCCGAAGCACAGCTGACCCCCTTGCTCATTTTGAGACATATATTACATCCGCATTTGCACGACATGAATCCGTACTAGCTATGTTTTTTGACCTAGAAAAAGCATATGATACGACATGGAGGTACCATATCCTCCAACAATTGTCCTCTCTAGGCATACGTGGAAACATGGGTGTCTTCATAAAGTCTTTCCTCTCCCAACGCACTTTCCAGGTCAAAATTGCCTCTGCCACATCTTTCTTTCCTCAAATTGAAGGTGTCCCACAAGGCAGTGTGCTTAGTAACACCTTATTCCTTCTTGCTATAAATGACATTGCCTCAGTTCTATCACCAAGAGCCCGGTCATCACTATATGTTGATGATTTAACCATCTATCGCTCTGGCACATCCATACCAAATGTCTACCAATTTCTCCAATCTGCAATATCATCAGTTTCCTCCTGGGCCACAAACCATGGCTTCCGCTTTTCTACCTCCAAATCTTTCTCCATCCTTTTCTCTCGCACACGTGTAGGTCCTCTACCTTCACTCTTCTTATATGACACTCCACTCCAACACCGTTCCTCTGGTAAATTCCTAGGCGTCATTTTTGACCCCAAACTATCCTGGCGAGACCATATTCTTCACATTAAAGAAAAAGCTCGCCGCCGTCTCCGAATTTTACAAACCCTATCCCATTTATCCTGGGGCTCAGATCGAAAAACACTCCTTCATCTTCATGTCACCTTAATCCTCTCCACTCTAGATTATGGATGCCATATCTACTCCTCTGCCTCAACTTCTCTCCTTGCTCATCTTGATACAATCCATCACTGTGGTCTTCGCTTAGCCCTAGGTGCCTTCCGCTCCTCTACAGTTGAGAGCCTGTACACTGAATCAGGCATACCATCTCTCTCTCGACGCCGTGCCCTTGTCTCTCTCCGATGTTATGCTCGATTCCACCAACTTCCCCTCACTAAACTAATTATCCCACGATCCCTACTTCCTACCTTTGCTTCTTCTCCACGTTTACCTACTCCTTTCTCCACTCGCATGGATACCCTCCTCTCCCATTCCCCTTTTCCCCATCTCCGACCCCTCCCGTTCTCTGTCCAATCAGTCCCTCCATGGCTTATACCTTGCCCCCATATTTGCTCCTCTGTCTACCCTGACCCACCAAAATCAAATATTCCTCCTACTGTCCTTCTCACCCATTTCCTTGACCATGCCTCCACTCATTCCTCCAGTATTCCCGTCTACACTGACGGCTCCAAAACCTCCTCCGGTGCTGGTTTTGCAGTAATCTTCCCAACTCGTACTTTCAAATACCCCCTCCCTCCTGAATCCAGTGTCCTTACTACAGAACTGTATGCACTCCTTTTTGCCTTAAAACACATATTCACTCCCCTCTTCCTCTTATACAATTTTTACTGACTCCCGTAACTCATTAACCCTCATAAAGTCAATAAACACGACCAACCCCCTTGTTTGTAAGATCCAGAACTGGTTGTTCTACCTGTCCACACGTCATAAAACAATCAAATTTTGCTGGGTACCCAGCCATGTTGGAATCCCCGGCAATGAACAGGCAGATATTCTAGCACGCCACGCTGCTATGTCTTCATCAAACCAACCACGTTTCTCACATATCCCAGCCACGGATTATTACCCACACTTTAAGACTCTTGTATAATCGATGGCAATCTTTTTGGCCAAGTCTCCACACTAATAAATTACATACTGTAAAACTGGCAATCTCCTTCTGGTCAGCTCCATTCCATCGGAACAGACGTTGGGAGACGGCTCTCGCCCGCTTACGCATTGGCCACACTCGTCTAACACACACATATATTCTATTGTCCTGCCCACGTTTTGAAGCAGCCCGTACCTCTACTTTCTCCCACCTATACTATAGTGCTACATGACCTTAGATGTCTAGCACATTTATTTTGCTTTTAACCATTAACCATTAGAGCATGGGGGGGGGGGGGGTAATCTTGAGGGAAGATAACCCCCAGATTTATTGGGTTTCAAGTTGGGGAGTATGTGGGCTTTATGCCAACGAGGGGGAAATTTCCTGTCGTCCAAATGTAGATGAAGATAGTTAACAGGAAGGACAGACAAGTCAAATGGGGGATGTCGGAGGATACAGTAATGATTACCGTCAGAGCCTTCGTGGGTGTTGCGGCACGACTGTAAAGCAAAGAGAAGTTCACAGGAAGAAAAGGAAGCATTATAGGGCTCAACAGAGGATAGGGAGGAAATGTGAGTGCGTTCTCTGGCGGTCTTAATGGAAGAAGTGTGGATGAAGGTGAGAGCCATTACTGACTTGACTGAAATAGTCACTCATGTTTTAGTGGCGACTTGGATCAGGGATGAGAGTATCTCGAATATGGAGGACGGGGGACCGGATAGAGGTGAAATTTACATGATTTTGTGGATCCGACGCCAGACAGCAGAAACAGATGTAGAAGATGTAATACAGGAAACAATTTCGCCAGCTGGTTGTGGTGGTGTTCCAAATTATGCGGTGAAGACAGGCGGATGCTCTTTTAAAAGAGATAAGGGCTGATAGCTTGTGGAGATAACTGTTCCAACCTGCGCGTTTCAAACGAAGCGTTGGTGCAATTAGTTCTACCATGGAACACGTTTGGAAGTATAAGATCGGGAGGTTCGGAGAACGGCTGTAAAGGCAACTCATAGGACAGTAAGAGCGAAAAATTAGAGCATATCTAAATTGGAAAAGAAGGATGGTGGAAAATGAAGAATAGTAGAGTGCAGTAAAAGGATGCCAGACAGCTCTACCAAAGCACCAGCGTAGGGGGTTAGGGAGCGAGCCATTTGAAGGAGAAAAGAACAGGAAAGTGGTCTAGAACTGACCTATGAAAGTCTAAATGGGGAAAGGGGAACAAAGAGAAAGCTCAAAAGCATGATGGAGATTGCTTGTGCATGTCAAAGTAAGTGGGGCGGTCTTAATTACGAATAGTAAGGTCAGTTGTGCTGAGAAGGATCGACCACGGGAGGTAGTAGTGGAATCATCCCAAAGAGCGTGGCGGCAATTAATAGAGTTTCAAAGGTAATAAAGTCAATGGAGTGGGAAGGGAAGAAGTAGACTAAAATAACTGCTCCAGCGGTGAAGAAATATGCGAATAACTGTGCAAGGGACAGTGGTTTGAAAGGAAGGCATAATATATGGTATGTTCTGATGGATAAGGATAGAGAAGACAGAAAGGGAGTGTGAGAAAGAGACAAAATGGGAATTGGAAATTGGTAGAGAAAAGTCTCTTGGAGGCAAACAGTGGACGGATTTATAGGAAGAAAGGATATGACGAAGATCAGTACGGAAACCGTGAATAAGAGTAGAAAGAGGCTGTATATCGGTAGTCACTTCAAGTGAAGAGGGAGTGGGAGTAGTGAGATTGGAAGGTGGATGAAGGGTCTGTGTCATTTTGGGTCATGTTTAGTATTGAATATCTTCAAGAGATTCTGCAATGGAGTTTGTTGGGAAGGCTTGAGAACTCAAGGTTTTCTAATGAGAGAGAGAAGAGGGGATAGACGTTTGGGGGATAGAGGAAGAAGTAGCTTGAGAAACCAGGGTTTGCCTTTGAGGGGGAGAAGAGGAGACATACGTATGAGGGGTAGAGAAAGAGGTAGATGTAGATGGGATGGAACGTTTAGATTGTCTAATGCGACGAGTAAATCGAGAAGGACGGTGGTAGATGTTGGGGTAATGGTAGAGGCTGACGTGTCTGGATTTAAAATAGCAAAAGAATTAGGAGGAGGAAGAGATACTGGGGGGGTGTAGAAACATATTGGGAGGACGAGGAAGGGGGCGGTGTGAAGGGCAGCACTGGAGAAAGAAGCAAGAGAAAAAGCTAGTTTGCGCGCTCCTTGTCTGGCATCGTCGAAAGTGAGGCCAAGTTTGAATCTGAGAATTGCCATCTCAGACTCAAATTTGTAGGCAGGGCAGCCCCCGTAAAATACGTTATGGGAGCCACCACAATCGGCATACGTGAGTGATTGCTCAGAGCAGTTTGATCGATCATGACCAGGTTGGGCACAGAGAGGGCATGTGGAGCGGCAGTGTTTGGCAGGGTGGCCTCGACGCCAACATTTCTGACATTGACGAGGGGGGGAAGGTTGATAAAGTCGGGCACGGAAGGACTTTCCACCAATATAAACATCATTGGGGGAGTTCATGTCAATGGAAGTAATATTCGCAATATTTTTGGAGGATTTACAGCGGGGAGATGAAGATGGTTCCGGTACAAGTATTGAGAGACGGATGAGGCTTGGCAGGAATGGGTTTGCCAGTGAAGTCAGTCAAGGTTGATAATGCTTTAAGCTTGATATCCAGATGCAACTATGACAAGGGGGACGATCGGGGCGGCTGCGGAAGGAAACATTGCTTACTTGTTTTTAGAGGCATTACTGGAAGAGGAGTGTTATCTGAGTACGCGGCAGTAGATGTTTAAGGTCTTAAACAAATAAATGTGCTAGGCATCTAAGGTCATATAGCACTATGGTAAAGTATTGTGGTGGGAGGGGTTTAAAGAAGTTCTTTATTAGAAGAAAATGTCTTAGATTTGAACGGTCATATGGCATTATAAGGTAGTATGGTAGAAAGAGGGGGAGTAAATGGGGTAGGATAGGGATTGATAGGAGGCAAACGTTAAATACAAAGGTTGTTAGATTAAACTGAGGGCATTTATGCGTCTGAGGAAGGAGAACAGGTTGTTTATTAAAAGGTGAGGGCTTCCGTGAGGATGTTCGAAAGGTTGGGGGGTCGGGAAAGAGAAGACAAGTAAGGAAAAGCGAGGGTACAGGCTTCAGTAAAGCGAGGGCAAGATAGTTTGATATGTGGGACTGAAAGAGGAACATTGCATGTGGAGCATAGAGGTAGGTTGGAGTATGACATGAGATATGAGTGAGTCGGGTGCTACCTATTCGTAAACGGGCAAATGCAGTTTCCCAGCGTCTGTTCTGGTGGTATGGGGCTGACCAAGGGGAGATGGAAGGTATTTTGCTTTGAAATTTATTTTTGGTCAGACCTGGTCAGAAAGATTGCTAACGGCTATAGAGGAAAGTTCTGGAGTGGGGGTAGTTGTTGGTGGATGGAAAGTGTGAAAAAGCGATATTGGTGAGTTCTGGACAAAGCGGCAGATCGTGCCAAGGCATCTGCTTGTTTATTGCCGAGGATCCCGATATGGCTGGGTATCCAGCAAAATGTTACTGCTTTCTGTCGCGTAGACAGAGAAAACAACTGGTCTTGTATCTTACGGACTATAAGGTTGATAGGGTATATGTATTGTATGAGTGATATTGAGTTGCATGAGTCAGTGAAGACAGTGAAGGATGGGATGGAAGACATGCGTTGTAAAGCGAAGAGTAATGCATATAGTTCTGTTGTTAGGGCGCTCGATTCAGGAGGAAGGGGAAAGTTATATGCGTGAAAAGGAGAGACTACGGTCACCTGTATAGAAACGGGTACAGGAGGAGTGATTAGAGATATGTGCAAGAAAATGTGTGAGGATAGAAGGTGGGATGTTTGATTTGGGTAGATCGGAGAAAACAGAAGTGCAATTACATTAAAGAGTTATTAGCCAGGGAGGGAAAGACTGGGCGAAAAGAGGAAAGGATCGGACAGGGAAGGGGTAGGTAAACGTGGAGGAGAAGGTATGAAGGGATTGAGTGACAGCTTAGAGAAAACTGATGAAAACGAGCATTGCTTCTTAGAGACAAAAGCGGGCGTCGTCGAGAAAGGAATGGTAGGCCTGATTCAGTACATAGGCTCTCAACAGGAGAGGATCGAAAGGCGCCTAAGGCTAAACTGAGACCGCAACGATGGATTGTGTCAAGTTGAGTGAGAAGGGACGCAGAGGCAGAAGAATATATATGGCAATCTAATCAAAGATGGGGAGGATTAGCCATATGGAGATAGAGGAGTGTTTTGCGGTCTGAACCCCAGGATATATGTGATAAGGTCTGTAAAGCGACGGCAAGCTTTTTTTTTTTTTGAGAAAGAATATGATCTCGCCAAGACAGTTTGGAGTCAATAATGACATCAAGGAACTTGCTTGAAGACGGAATGGGATGGAAGCATTATCTAAGAAAAGTGGAGGTTGGGAGCCTATATGTGAACGAGATGGAATGGAATAAGTTTCAGGGGTAAAACATTGAAAACGGTGGTTGGTAGCGCAAGAAGAGATTGATGTTATTGCTGACTGAAGAAGCTGATGGAAAGCTGGCATGGAAGGACCAGAGGCAAAAGTGGCTAGTTCGTCTCTGTACAGTGATGACCGGACTCCTGGTGGTAGAGCTGAAACTTATCCGTTCACAGCAATGAGAAATAATGTGGTACTTAGCACACTGCCTAGTGGGACACCTTGGAATTGAGGGAAAGAAGAGGAAGTAGAAGAGGCAAATCTGACATGGAAGGTGCGACCAGAATGGAAGGACTTTATGAAAACACCCATGGCGGATGCCATGGGGCCACCATGTGGTATCATATGCCTTTTCTAGATCGAAGACAGCTAGTACTGCATCACAGCATGCAAATGCTGATGATTTGTGTTTCGAAATAGGCTATGACCAAATCCAAACTGATTTGGAGAGATGAAGTTGTGATATTCAAGGTACCACATTAGCATGATTTTAACCACCCTTTCCAGTAGCTTGAATAGGCAGCTTGTAAGTGCTATGGGATGGTAGTCTTGAGGAAGAGTACCAGGTCTGTTTGTTTTTTGGAAAGGTAGTACAAGGGCCTCTCGCCCGTAGGGAGGAAAGTTTCCGGCCATCCATATGTAATTGAAAGATGGAAGGACAAGGAAGTAGGTGGATGGTATTGTAACATACAATAATGTATACTATCTGGGCCTTCGTGAGATTTCAGAAGAGAAAGGTGCATTATACGATTCTGAAAAGAGCGGGGAGAAGATGGGAGTGCTCCAAGTTCCGTGGCTACTTGAAGAGGGTCAGATATGAGGCTATTGTGGATATGGAGGACGGGGGCAGCATGAGGAGGATGTTTGCCTTATAGTTTATGAATCCGCTGCCAAACTGGAGAGACAGGTGTGGATGATTTTATGGAGGAAATATACTTTTGCCAGCTGTTTGTGATGGAGTGTCATATTGTACAGCAAAGATGAGCTGATGCCCTTTTAAAAGATATAAGGGCTGTTAATTGACTGGGGGCGCCACTCTTGTGACGGTAGCTGTTCCAGGCAAGGGGCTGTTGAGGGGATCACAAAAAACTGATCCCGTTTAGCTGGGCTAAACAGAGTACTCAAAAGGTTTGTTGAGGTGGG
>NC_061844.1:12566410-12586410 GCF_019202785.1 Penaeus chinensis
AGTGGTATATGATTTCACTTTTTTCTGTAAAATGTCAAGAAATAAATATAAATATACACATAGAAGGAAGAGTCAAATGAAAAATAGGGAAAAAAAACAAACAAACTAAAATGAACATCTTATATTCCTAACATGATGGTAATTTGAGATACACTGAAAGCCTACTTGATTATGATTTGCAGTTTCATACTCTAGAGTTCTATCTACACTACTCTGACTTGATTGCTTCACTACTACCACAAGTTTAGAATACTTTTAAAATCTCAGCACCTTAAATCAAATGGAATGTGGAACAGGGTTCACTATGACAACTGTTGAAAAATGTATGAATGAGAAAGCATAATTTCACAAGATAAGAGGACTTGTTTAGTTTCAATTATGAAATCAGGATATAAATTTTGTAAATGTCCTACCTTGTGAAACTATTTAATCTTCATACCCTTCTCAGCAAATGGAATAGGCTTGGCAATATATATTTATTACTAAGAAAAAACAATACTTAGAACTCTCTTCTTATGTCAGTCTGTATAATCTGTAATGATAAGTAACTAAATAGGAACCTCATAAGATAACAGGGAAATATTTATGTGTAAACTTGCACACATAATAAATAATAGTTCTTGCCTGTCTGACACCAAAATAAAAAACTGTATATAGACTGTGAACACTGATAATAATCTTAATGTGAATAACTATCTACTTTCTTGTCTGTTTTCTAACTCTCACAGCCAATGCACAAAAAACAGTTTCTAAAACTTGAATATTGGACATTGCAGCATCTTTTTCATGAAGTAACGAATATATAAATTGATCTAAAACCTGGACTCCCAAATCAACAGGATAATAATAAAATATATATTTTCATATTTTATATCAATAAATAAAATCACCTGACAAAGAAAACATGCTTATTTAGAGAAAATATGGTAGAATGAAATGATTCTTTGGCATAAACAGAAACTTCCAAATGCTCATTTGATCTGTATAAAATGGTGACTTAAAAAGTATAAACATAGATATTCTGCAAGGCTTTTCTCTGGACAAAGATTGGTGTCAATTTTAATATATAAATTACACAAAATAATTGCAAAAAAAAAAAACATGACAAATATATATAAATGGTAAAGTAGTTTCATTTTAATTTTTAAAAGACATCTTAACACTGAGACAATATATTCAATATGTAAGAAAAATCAAATAACAAAATAGATGGATATCACTGCACAAAGCAAATACTTTTAAATTAGCAGGATTTTTTCCTTGTTTACTTCATCTTACCAATCCATTATCTAAATCTAATCCTCTAGCTTTCAACACTTATTAATCTATCCAGTATTTTTTCTCATTTTTTGTAATTTTTGTTTTATCCTACTCAACTGTCTCTGACCTACCCAACTCTTCCAATGCTTATGTTTTCAAAGTTCCGGAGTGTAAACACCTTCATCTTCAAGCAAATTAACAAATGCTGCAACTCTCTTGCGTGAATCCACTCCTTTCATTACACGCATGGTGTCCAGAAGACCAAGTAATTTCTTCACCCCAACAAAGACACGGCCATTGTTGATGTGATCCATGACTGCTTCAGTCTGAAAAAGGCATTAATCAGCATTAATGCATAAAAGTATGGAGGACAAAGAGAAGCAGGAATGGTAGAAATATGGGGGAAAAATAGATACCAAGCTCAATGAAGAAGGCTTTTAAATACAGAAGAGAATTCTTAAATAGCTGTGACCTGAGCTAGAAATCCTCTATTTCAATGCACAAAACAATGGTGAAAAAAATTGGTTTTCTGTTAAGAGAATAATTAAAACTATGATGACTTTAAATTTATACCAATGACATTTTCCCTTTCTCAACTATTTTCTTTCTTTATGATTATACAATGCATCTACACTTACTTCTTCAGAAGACAAAGCACCTGATTCCTCAAGTACTAGTCTGATATCCTCCTGATGTGCAATGTATGGGACTCTGATGACAGCTGTAAATGCTGACAGGAGACCCAGTTCATCTAGGACTGCTCTTCGTTTTGATGTACAGATGACAAGTAACTTGCGGCCTTTTGGTGGAGAAGCAGAGAGAAGGGAGTACATGGCATCAAGCACTAGACTCTGGTATCTTGGGCCAATGGGTGAGTAACCCATGAGATGTTCTAGATCATTCAAAAATATGCAGCTTAGCTCAGAGCGGTAAGCATCATCGAAAACCCTGCTGATACGAAGACATTTTGAAGATTCCATGAAACCAACCATTTCACGTGAGTCAATAACCTTGATGAAAGGGAAATCAGAATTTTTGGCCATGTAAGCTGCCAGTGCTGATGTTCCAGCAGTTGGTGCCCCCTCTAAAAGAAGACACAGGCGATTGCTTGTTTCTGGGGATCTGGCTTGCTTTACAAACATCAGACCTTTTTCCACTAGTTCCCTTGTAGCTCCCCAGTTAATAATTCCTCTTTCAATATACTTGGCCAGGGCATCATCACTGGTCCCTAATGATGGCTTCACATCATTCTCTAGAGAGTAAATGAAGTCACTTCTTGTGATCTTCAGCTTGTCAATGGCATTTGGATCCACTTCAATCTTGTTTCCCAGATGAATATATCTCTTCAGAGCTGATGATGAGGCAGCTTTCACCAAACCCTCCAGTTCTGCTCCTGAGAAGTTCTTGGTGAGAGAAGCAATCTCTGCAAGGTCTACATCACGATCCAGTTTGTTGTGCTCTTGCATCTTGGCAGTCTTGATTTTAAGGATGTCACAACGGCCTTGTTCATCGGGCAGACTGATTTCTACCTGGATCTCCAACCTGCCAGGTCTCAACAGGGCATCATCAATCATGTCCTTTCTGTTGGTCATTCCAATAACCAAAATGTTGTTCAGTTGTTCAACACCATCAATCTTGGACAAGAGCTGGTTAACTACAGTATCATTTACACCAGTATTGCCTGCAACTGATCCTCTCTGCTTGCAAATAGCATCAATCTCATCAAAGATAATGATGTGAAGGCCAGAATTTGGGCCCATTCGCTTCTCTTCTTCCTCAGCTTCAGCAAAAAGACGTCGCACATTAGCCTCTGATTCTCCTACATACTTGTCTAGAATTTCAGGGCCATTAACAATCTTTGGTTCACGTGCATTCAACATTTTTCCAATCTGACGGGCCATCAAAGTTTTTCCAGTACCTGAAAGAGTGGGAGGTGATATCAGAAACATATAGCATAGGCACATTTCAAGAACAAATACTGCTACTATATTTCACATTATATAAAAAGGGTTCTTAAAAATCTTTAATTACATATTACTATTCTTTATCTTTAATGTTTTCTATATTTTTTATTTTTACCTGGAGGTCCATAAAGCAAGATGCCCTTTACGTGCTTGACACCCAACTGTTCAACAACTTCTGGTGGGAAAACCCTTGATGCAAATGCTCTCCTCAAAATCTGGACAAACTGCTCATCCAAACCACCTATTCCCATCTTCTGGAAGTCCCAGTCAGCTGAGAATAGGCTTGTGTGGGTTGTTCGTGCCTGTCAAAGGAAAGTGGTATAGAAATAAACTCTAAGCTCTTAATAAATGTCATATAAATTTAAGCTTACAGGATCCTGTCTGCTATACTTAAATTATCTTTTAAATGGACGCACATTTCTGGCACACACCATGTTATCTGGGAGATTGTTCCATATCTCCATGTTTGGAAAAGCTTAATCATGTTGCCCCCTTTCCTTCTTTCATCTAAAGTAGTAAGTCTTATTTTCTGCAGTGATCTTTGTAGTTCTTATCTGTTAGAGTAGGTGCCCATCTTGCGGCTGTTCTTTGAACTCTTTCCAATTTGTCTATATCCTATTTTGAGTGTGGACTCCATGCACCATACTCTTGACTTGGTCTTATGATGGCTGTAATAATCTTTACTGCATCTTTATCCACATAAATGAATGCCCTCTTCAGGTTGGCCATCAGCCCTGGCATTTTATAGACCTTTTCAATTATATGATCATTTTGGCTTAAATAATTGTTTATGATTATTCCAAGGTATTGAATTCCACTTTCCAAGTACAACTCAACATGAATAAGTTCTTGATGTCCCTTTGCAGTCATTCGAATGAGACATGAATGTATGTGAGTGTTATCTGCAAACAGGTAACTTACCTGGGCTTTTATTTGACCCTATATCATTGATGAAAATAGTAAACATATTCATATATATGTGTGTGTGTGTGTGTGTATGTGTGTGTGTGTGTGTGTGTGTGTGTGTGTGTGTGTGTGTGTGTGTGTGTGTGTGTGTGTGTGTGTGTGTGTGTGTGTGTGTGTGTGTGTGTGTTTTGTGTGTGTGTGAGTACCTGTAGCCATTGTTTCAGGTTGAGCAACTGATTGTTGGCACAGGTGTGAGTGGTATCATGGTCCCAGTACCCTTTTTAGTCCGGTTTTAGGACAACAGACAACCAAAAGGTATTCAGTGCCATTCGTGGAGCCTTCTGTTTTGCTTCTGTTTTCTTGTGGTGGAAGAACATCTGGGCTGCATGTTCTTGTACATCAACATCAACAATAGTGGAATGAAAAAGCACAGACACATGTAATCCAAATGTTTCCTTTTTGAAATATTTCAGAATTAAAATTGATGGGAATGGAATCCCAAAACAGATGTCAAGGATAGTTATAGGAAGACTGGGTAATGTACCCAACAACTGTCATTTTAAGGAAGAGTAACATTCTATGGCAAGTTTGTGAAAAGCTTAGCTACTATTCGAACTCCATTTTACAAGGTAAATACTAGTGATGTAAAATGGGATTTGACTGAAAAGCATCAACAATTTGAGTGAATAAAGTCTGAAATAACATCACAGAAATTACTGGCAAAGTATAGGAAAGATTTACCAATCTGATTTGTGGGGCTTAGGAGAAGTGCTAGCACATGTTATGAAGAGTGGCAGAGAGATCAATTAGTTATGCTAAAGGAAAACATTTATAGATACAAATGAAAGCTATGACCTTAGTCTGTTGGATGAATTCCTATGATCTGGATGACATGACCATCACATCATGAAAAAAATTGGCTTGAGGTGCGGGTGACATGATTATGCTGTCATGGAAAAATCTGGCTGCAGGCCAGGTGACATGAACTTGCTGTCATGAGCATTTCAGCTGAAGGCTGGGGTGATGGAAAAGACTCACTACAAGTGCACAAACTTCTTGGAGGGTGGTTAAACTCATATGGCATTTAGAAAGGGGCTTTTGCATTATTCTCATCGTTAAATGAGTGCGGAAGGTAATGTCCTTGAGTTATGGACTACGTCATTACACACGATTGATTGATTGATTATTTAAAATTATCTGCCGCGTCAACAGCTAAGGTCATTAGCGGCGAACACCTTGTTAGACTGAAATATTAAAATATTTAGAATGTTAAAAATCTATCAATAAATGTCATAAATAACAATAAATATTATATTTAAAAATCAAAGCATAAACATTATGCTCTAAATTTCTAAAAACTATTGCATAAATATTATGCATAATTAATTCTTGTTGAAAATATTAGTTTCCCTAAGGAAACTAATAAGACCTTCTATGTCACAATACTCCCACAATACATTTTTCAGTGTATATGGGGGAGACAAGTACCTTCCTCTTTGGTCTAAGAATGTTGCACATATTTCCACTACATGTGTGACCGTTAACGGCTCTTGGCATTCCTCACAGCGTGCTTCCCTTTTAGCCATTATCGGCCCATGAGTCAGTCTTGTGTGCCCAATTCTCAGCCTTGTTAATACAACTTCTACTTGTCGGTTGGGATGGATGCTGGTCACCCAACTGCCAAGGTCATCTCTAACCTCTTGCAGTTTGTTTCTAGAGGTATGCCTCCATTCGTCCCTCCATTTATCGCGAAGACAACTCCTGATGCTGGGTTTCAAGTCAGTGTGTGGGAGAGGAAAACAAGCATCACAGGGCTGAGCGGCAGCTGCCTTGGCCTTCTGATCAGCTCGCTCATTCCCACTGATACCAACATGTGCTGGCACCCAACACAGAATTATCTTTTTACGTGCTGACATCAGTGCAAGCCAATCTTAAACCTCCCTCACCACTAGATGTGATGAGTTTAAACTCTTGATTGCTTGTGAATTTTGCTACATACAGATGGCTCCACAAGTGTATGTATAAACTTATATACCTATACTGCACCCACTCCCAACAACCAATGAAATAATGACAACTCCTTACCACATCATCGCCAAGATGTGAAGAAAGTTATCCACTTACTTTTGCTTTCCCTGTAAGGATCAAGAAAGAACCCTCGCTCTTTTCAAAAATGATGCTTGAATTAGCCTGGAGGACTCCAAAGTGGATCTTCTTTGGCTCCCTCTTCTTCCCAGATGTAACAGCCTCTGGGTCCGCCGCTGAAAGTGAAGATCCGTCTTGTTAAGAACGCTGCCTCTGGTCATTTTCCAGAGTATTTCCATCCACTCCAATTTACTAGATTTGACTACAACATTGTCTGACGACATCCACCCTATGATTCTCCTCTTGAATTATCGTGTAAGAAACTACGCACAATGGAAAGGCTGGCTTATCACATCAATGGTTTCTCCTCTCTTTGATCTATATTACATGTTCTTCCCTCTAACTTCACCTTGGTACAACCAAACCTACAGCAGTTATTAATCTTTCTCCATACCAAATGGATTATTATATTTGATACTATATCACATATCAAATATAATAATCAACATGAAGCATAGAATAAAAAATATGGTATATGTATTAGAACCTTTAAAGGGGAGGATTTCTATTTAAAAAATTCAGCTGGAGAGAGAATAAAACTGAGGAATATGAGGGATACTCATAGCTCTCCAGCACATTTAACATAGAGTAAATTATATATTTACACATATAACAATCTTAGTGTTAGAAATGATATTTCTGACACTAAGGATGACTGCAATTGCAGTTACATTTGATGTCACTGTATATTATAAGGATTTGTAAAATACATACGTTAAAACATATCCTATAAATATACTATGCAAAGAGACATGATAATTACATTTATGACTCATTTATACATAAAAAGTGTCACTTCTTCATGACTCTGGAGGATGGGGTTCAGTTTAACTTCCTTAATTTTCATAGCAGCTAATACTTACTCATTAAAAATATCTATAATGCATGATGGTAATAGTATCCTTAAACAGTCCTTACAGTTGTAGTAAAAAACAAAAAGACTGTAAATCTGTCCATTTTCACCATGAACAGAAATCATTCACAAAATTACAAGACCACTGTAACCTACTTATTCATCACTCAGCCTTATTTGTCAAAACTAACCTTCAATCTCCTTGACAAGGATGGAGAGCGTTTTCTTGTCTTGGAACTTGAAAACCAGTGGCTGGTCGACAGTAAACCCGTGACGTGGGAACTGCTCCATGAAGGATGCAGCCATCTGGTCTGTGTTGTAGGGTTCGTTGGTGGTGCTCTTCTTCTGCAGGAAGTCAGCCTCCAACACCAGAGTTCCAATCAGCTGCTTTTGAGGATCATGAATATATGCCTCCACTTGGATCTGTTGGTAAGGTTGGTTTTTGAAAGTTCAGCCTTCCAGAATACATTGAACTTTGCATCTCTGCAAACTAGTCAAAAATGCATCTGGGTTTTAAGTTAAGGAAAGTCTTTTTCTTTACCTTTTCCTTCAATAGCATCCTCATTAGTGTGATAAAACAGAAATACATGCCACTTTCTTATAAATAAATATGTTTTGATTTATTATCCCAGTAGAGAGGCATACACAATGAATGTACACTATATGTATCTCTAATGTTTCAGTACTATTCTACAAAACACCCATTTCTAAAGAAGCAAAGAATATTAGTTCTGTCTTTCAAAGCATACAAAATTGAAGATCCATTATACCTCCTGATCCAGTGAAAGTAATGCTTGCTTCCGCTGGATGGCATTGAAGCCCATGTGGCCTGGCTTGACACCACGATCATGTCTTATGGTGTAAATGAACTTCTTCTGATGGTCAGCTGTTATTTGAATATACCTGCAAAAAAGAAAAAGAAAAAGAAATAAGTAAAAAGTAGACCTGATGACACTCCCATAGGCAGCATGGTAGTAAGCTAGTTTCCAGACTTGTGCAGTCTGAACCTACAGCTGTGGGTCACCTGCTACCTTAAGCTGGAGTATCGACATGGAAGGGTTATTGGCTCAGGAAGATTTCTAATGAAAAAGTGACAGCCATTGGATCTGTTATAAAATATGAGATCCTTTTTTTTGAGGACCTTGTATTCAAGAGATTAATCCCTCATATGAACCATTTCCTTCAACTCAAAATTACTCAATTTCAGAAGGATAATACCGTGTCTGCAATAACTGGATAATTAGTTCAGAAATTAAGGGAAAAATAAAAAAAACAGGAAATACAGTACTTGTCTCTTACCAGAGCCTGTGAGAGTGTTTTATCACCACTCTCAACAAGCTGTTGCTTCTTAATTTAAAACACCACAAAAGAATTGGATTTCATAATGATACTTTTTTATGAAGTTTATATTACTAGTTTATGGCTGGTATACATTGAGTGAAAGAAAGAAAGAAAGAAAGAAAGAAAGAAAGAAAGAAAGAAAGAAAGAAAGAAAGAAAGAAAGAAAGAAAGAAAGAAAGAAAGAAAGAAAGAAAGAAAGAAAGAAAGAAAGAAAGAAAGAAAGAAAGAAAGAAAGAAAGAAAGAAAGAAAGAAAAAGAAAGAAGAAAAAAAGAAAACCTGGGTGAAAATTAAAATTTCATCTGGCCTGGTTAACCCTCAAACATGCAGGTTAGAGTTAAAAAAGCTATACACTTAAAGTGGTGTCAACCTTTAAGAATATATTTTTTTTTTTATATAATGATACCCTCTTCAGTAACTAATGTCTAGGCCCCTAGATATGCATCATTACATAGAAAAATGCTCTTGAGAAAACCATAACAATATTTGTCAGCCTATTTATTATAACCCTGAGTTTAAGATTTTTGGGGAAGGAGAGGGATTAATTATACATGTATTGATAGTATCTTGATTGTTATTTTCAAGGGGAAATTACTGTGTAATGGCCATGTCCATGTAAACAAAGGACACATAAGTGTGTCTGCTAGGAATACTGCACAAAGGGAATCAATAAACATCAATAAAAGAAATTGCCATTATTTTACTGAATACTATTACACAGGAAGGCATTGCAAACAGAAACTGATTATAAACTCAATACCACTGAAAATAGCAACTGCTTTTTATCACTTTCAAAGCTTGGGAAAATGGAAAACTGACATCTTTAAGGTAATATACTAGAGAATCACCATGGTTTAGTGAGATAGTAGAGGAGGGGAGGAAAGAGAAAAAAGGGGAAAACTAATAGATTATATTCCTCAACCTCTGATTAGAACAAAAGAAATATTTCATTGTTTTGATTGCAAAAATGATACAAGTTTTTTTTTTTGTCTGCTGCAATTTTGTTGAGCAGCAATTAGTAATGCTGACAAATAGTTTATTTCTAATAAACTATTTGGGCTAAAAAATACAAGAACTGCAACAATATCTTAAAGACATTTTGTTTGTTTAGGGGAAAAAGTACCATGAGATGTTCAGAGCCAGAAGGACAGCTATCCTTTTCACCTTCAATAACTCAGGAAATTCTATGACACTTTCCATATACGACATATGCCTCAAAGGAGAAATAACAAACTTATTCAGTATGTAGATATCAGCCACTCACTTGTTTTGGCTGATCTCGACTAGCCAATCATATGTGTACCAAATGCCTTCAGTAATTTAATCCAGTCCCATTGCGAAAAAAACAGAATCATGCAACACTTGTAGACCTTCCTGTTTTAGCATCATCACATGAGGAATTTTAAGATTATATGTAGTGGATACTCTAAAGGTGCAAAGGTAAAGACACTTGTCAATGCCACTAATGGGTTGGATATTGATAATACAAAATATCATCTTTATTTTGAATATGTGATAGATATGTTACCCATGAAAATGTCTAAAAAATTAATTGATATACAGATTCCATGTCCTGTTTACATTTATACTGTATGGTAGATGTTTTCTGGAAAATGTACAAATTATGTGAATTCGATGGATTACCACTCATTGTAACTCAACTAAAGTCTAACTAAGAAAGAAAAGGAAAAAGAGAGCTCTGGACCTTAGGACTTGTTGATGTCATGAGGAACAGTGATTGCTCACTGTTCCTCATGACATCAACAAGTGGCACTGCTAAGTCTAAATGTTAAGTTTTCCTCTGCTTACATTTTGGATAGATATTTTCAAATGCTTTGGATAGATATTTTCTGTGTTTACAAGTTACAAAGAAAAGGTAACCCAGAGTAAGTCAAGGATGGAAACAAATGTAAATTGCCAAATAGATCCATTTACATGGCCTGATATATGCAATATATATATATATATATATATGTATATTTATATATATACATATATATATACATATATATATACATTATATATATATATATATATATATATATATTATATATATTATATATATATTTATATATATATATATATATACATATATACATACATATACATATATATATATATATATATATACATATATACATACATATACATATATATATATATATATATATATATATATATATATATATACATATATACATACATATACATATATATATACATATATATACATATATACATACATATACATATATATATATATATATATATATATATATATATATATATATAAAATTTATTTTATAGTTATTATAAATTATGTTTTATTGCTCACATTAGTTAAACACAAAGCAGTGCTATATGACACATGAAGGAAAGAGGCTTAAAAAACATTCCTAGGATAAAAACCCTACACAGCATCCTATATTCTATATTCAAATGTTGGTAATCGTGATGTTTTTTTTTTTTTGTGTCTTTCATCAAGTGTATTTGATTGTCTGTCTGTCTGTTGATGTTACTATCTCTCTTTTTCTTTGTCTCTGTCTGCCTGTTTGTGTCTTCTGAGAATACTAATAACTATAAAATAAAGTAATAATAAGTAATGATAATCATAATTATCAAATTAAGAGTAAATGATAATTATAATAATGATAATAACCATAATAAAAATAGAAAATTATATAAACATTAGAAATGATGACAAAACCAATAAGATTATAATGAAGATAGTAATAATGACAAAGATAATAATAAATATATAAATATTTGGATAAAAAACAGTTACTGCTCATATTGTCATGTGTTTCTGGTCAAATCATGTAGTAGATGAACTTTTCAACAAGCTCCATGTCATTGCACCATATTCTAGGCCTCTTCTTTTCATCTTAAAAATTATAACCCGCAGCCTGATACGTCATCTTACTGAACTGAAGATTGCGCAGTTAAGATCTCCCATACGCTGCTGTGCATGAAACTGTTGGTGCTACAGCCTAAGCCATTGTCTGTTCTACAAACTGTGGCTAAAAATATTGTGGGGTAATTCATTTTTAACAGATTACAACCACTTTAACATGTTCTGTGTGATGTGCCTCACTAGTAGGTTGGAATTAGAAATTCATAGATTTTTGTTTTCCTTGTTGTATAAATATATTTCCAATTTTATATTGCTTAGACATTGGTGTATAGATATTCAAGTATTTAGTCAGCATAGACATGATAATATAAATAATTTAATATAAAAATAATGAAGACAAACTGAAGACCATTACTATTTTTTAAAAGAAACGGTCAGAAGTATATATATATATATGTTCTGATTCTTCATAAATGTAGAATCTTGCACATTACTTAAAGTTAACGATTTTTCATCAGGACCCTGAAATGATCCACTGAGTGCATGATAACTGTGGGTTGTACAACAAAGACATTAATTTTTTTTTTTCTCTGGTGTACACATTTTTATGTGCCAACTACAAGACAAATGGTAGGATATTTAAAGAAGAAGAGAAAGAAGAAGAAAAAGAAGAAGAGAAGAAGAGTAATTCTCTTTTTTCAGAATGAATCTTGGATGAGAAACGAGTCCTTGTGAGAAGACCGACATACACAAACTTTACATTGACAACAAAACCTGCAGCAGTATTACAATGCCAGCCCTTGATGTTTAAGGAAAAATTTTTTGGGGGCCCTCTTCTATAGTTTCCAGGATTCTGGAGATGTTTCCTTCAATCCCATTAATTTTCTTAGTAAACTTTAAGTGCCTGGTTCAAATATGTCAAAAGCCTAGAAGAAAGCTTATATCTTGTCTTAGAGACTGGAAAATGGTCCAATTAAAGGGATGTAGTCCTGCATAACTGTCAATCATATATCACCTTCCAGTGTTCCTGGCATCCCACCATGAAACATTAGCCATTTTCCTTGCACAAGATATCTAGGATAAGCTTCTCAAAGATAAGGTGTTAAAGAATCCATATCTTAAAGCAAGTCATCTTATACTGTCAGCAAATGAAAAGTACAACACAGATTGCAATAAGACCTTCAGTGGTCCATACACTGCATACCATGAAACATTTACCACAATACTCTGAAAAACAAACAAACAAATAAATTGTAAAATGTATTGCAACTTTGGGGGAGAGACACTTACTTGACCTTCATGTTGAAGTCATTTTCATTAACAATGACACAATTGGTGAAGGAGAGCTCCTCGTTGGGACACTTTGCCACCTTCATGATCTGAAATACAGAAAAAAAGGGGAAACCATTACTGGAATGGTAGACTCTTAGATACACAGAAAATGTGACAGCACATTTACCTTTTTATACATATAGAGCAGTAAATCTATAAGGAAATGAGTGTTTATTTAATATGTAGATAAATGTCAAAGACAAAACTATGTCATACATATGAAACATTCTACCACATAAAAATATGTGCCAATACACATTAACACATAATCTAGCCTATTCAATATAAATACGGACTAAGCAAATTTTACACATATAATCTAAAAAAATCTTGTGATCTGTGATGTGCCATTATCATGTGGCAACTAAGCTATCTAAAAAATCTTATTCATGTACTAGCATTATTTTCATTCTGACATTAACACCTCTATCACTAATGCACTATAAATGCATTCACCTGCTTATGTTTTCAATCTAAGGATAAGGTGAAGATTAGAATCACAGTAGAAAATGAAGTCTCCGTCAGTCATAAAACTTTTATCCACTTATCGCTATGTGTGCTCCCCTTGACAATGTACATTAGTCCCTTATAAACTCTGCTCCACTTCAGAATTCCATTAAAAGAGAAGGAGAAGAAGAAGAAGAAGAAGAAGAAGAAAAAAGGCTTGATGAGCTACCAACTCCACTTTGAAGACAAGACCACTCATGTGCAGACCCATTGGACATGATCAAGTGGCTTACAACCCCTTGTATCTCCTTGATTTGCATAAGTCAGATTCAAGATGATATTTTGCAACCATTTCTTAATATTTGTACTTATACCTTGATTTAGATTCCTTGACATGTTGTTAACAGATGATTTTATTTATATTTTGTAAAGTGTATGGGGTGTCTGAAACTCTATAAAAGAAGAAAGAAGAAGAAAGTGTATAGGGGTTGAAAATGTTTGAACTATAGGTACACAAGCCTATAAATGTGTTTATCCTGTATTGCTTTTATTGAAAGTAAACTGCCTTTTTTTTTTAATTTCTTGTTTGACTCAGAAAATTATTTCATCTATATTCATACAAATTTTCAAGACTGACTGGAAGCACATTATATTCAACAATATACTACATATTAATTAACAGTATATAGACATTTTAGGAAAAAAATGCAAAACATAATTAAATAATTTAACTGTAAGTATGTAACTATAAGTGAAAGTTATCTTATTTGTACTGAATTCATGAAGGTAACAAATTAAGTGTAGCTAACATAACATAGAAATGAAAAAAAAAAAAAAAAAAAAAAAAAAAAAAAAAAAAAAAAAAAAACACTCCTGGATATTTGATAAAAAAATACTTTCATAGATTTAACCAATAACTATTTTTTTCAGTAAAATCATACAAAATGAAGACTAAGGGCAACTATGGAAGGCTTTTGCCTGAGAACTAGTGCCACTGGAGCCATAAAACACAATGGCATGGCATGGACAAGTGTCACCTGGAATTAGTCATCCCTGTCATGACCTGCATAATTGCAATTCATTGGCATTAGATTTAGTACCCTGCTACTCTCCCTATAGATGAAAAAATCAGACTGAATGGTTTCCAACTCAAAGGCTCTTCTGTAGCCTATAGGGAGTCTCAGCCACAACCCTGCTAGTACAGAGGCAAATTTCGGTCTCTATTTTTATGCTTTGGATATAGTAATCAAAGCAGCAAAAAATTCAAGGGGAGCACTTCAGTCATAACTTACAGTTTTCAATTCTTTTCATTTATGCGCTTAGTGATATTGTAAATTTTTTTCTGAGATTTGTATATTCTTACTTATTTCTTTAACACTTTTTTTCTTTTTTTTTAGTGCTTACTTCCTCTCTGGGTACTCCTAATAATCATCTTTAAAATGTGTAATGTCAATCAATATAAAAAAGAATGATGAAAAAGCTCTGTAAACAAAAAACAAAATATATTTTGGGTACAAGTCAAGTTCAACAAGCCACTGCTTACAGGGCAAATAATACACAGAATTGACATCGCAAATGAAAAATAAGAGTTGGGTAATCTTTACGGTAAGGACGCACTAAGCTACGACACACTGAAGATGATGTTCTCAAAGCGGACAAAACGTTTATGGTACTGTCACAAATAAAGGAAAAAGAATAGTGGACCGCGCCTCTTGCAGACCTAATTCCACTCGGTATTCGCGAGGTTCAGCTCTATCTTGCCGTGCACGCAGAGGTGAGGGAATTGTTTACCGTAGAGAGGGGGGGGTGTTCAGAGGCCGACCTCCTCCCCCCATCTACCCTCCCCTCAAGCCACTCACTCATAGAAAGTTAAATTGTTGAGTTATTTGACACAAGATGAAGAAGTATTTGAATATACAGATTTTTTTATTCTGAGGTCATTAAAAACAGTCTCAACTTATCATGCGCCAAGGGCATCCCAGCCTCCCTGGTCCGGCAAAGGCCCACAAATACTACCCATAAGGTGTCAAGGCAGAACTTGGATTGGTTACTTGAGATAAATTCTTAAAAATCCTTAAAAGCTCGAACTAAAATTTAGTGGTTCAGTCCTCCACAATTACCATGTTAACATAAAAACCCTTTGATTTAGTTCAAAGTCCACGAAACATGAAACACACACAATACTTTGGCAATTCATCTTAAACTACATACTACAAACATAATAAAAACATACAGTTGTCATTGCCACTGATGCGGATCCTAAATGTGACCTCGAATTCATCCTTTTAAACTGGATTTACACGATTATCAAACTTAATATACACTTCACATACAAATTCCTCCCCCAAAAACAATACCTACTCTTTAAAACTTAGCGAATGTCCGAGGAAACGTCATTAAAATAAGCAACACCTGACGAGAACGTTTTCCAGTCACGGTGTTCCACGTCAGTCAACTTTAATGAAAAAAAACAAGATGTATGATTACCGATGTCGCATGTGTCACCTGGAAAATGCTCATCTTAGAAACAGGCTGGTATCTTTAAGTGAGGCAGAAGACTTTAAAGCCGATTTATTTAGGCACGAGAGCAGAGGCTGATGCAATTCTCCTCCCTGGCCCGATCCGCATTGATGACGTCATGGGAACTACAGGGCGTATTGATGACGTCATGATAATACTAAGGGCGTGTTGATGACGTCACTGATTCGGGCCTGGGCTTTACGGGGGGCGAGTGACGGAAGACAAATACGGAATTTGAGGCTATTGCTATTATCAACTGGGTCTGACTATTCTGCTTGACCTAATGAATTAACTAAATGACGAGTACTGTCTCGGCTGTTGAATACTAAGAGTCTATCAGTGACGTTTAACATTAGGAAATACCAGTAACCTGTCAAATGCACTGTTATTATTATTATTATTATTATTATTATTATTATTATTATTATTATTATTATTATTATTATTATTATCATTAAGTGTTGCAACATTCAAAAGGCTCATAGTGCCGTTAGTGCGTTCCCTTTATAGGTTGCCTTAATCTTACATGAACGAGCCCTTTTATATAGATATAAAAATCGGCGAAAGACTGATTCAGAACAAATTTAGACACATATAAACATTATCCACACATACACGTTTTACGGAAAGTCTTTCACAGTCGTATACAAGGCCTATATAAGTATACTCATATAGACCTTGGTCGTATAAACGGACCCCAGGCAGGTAGAACTCATTAGGCGATGGAAACATGAATTGCGTAAACGGACTAAGAATATCGCTTCTTTTTATCTGACTATATTGGTGGATTTACTAAGTGAATGCAACGAATACGGTTTTGGCCTATCAGGCGCCCAGCAACAGCTTTTACCGTATGTGTACGATCTGTCAAATCTTCCACGTAATCAGTTAGTAATGCTAGTGATCCGCTGATGTTTTCTGCATTATGAAACATCTTTTACATGTATGTGTGTGTGTGTGTGTGTGTGTGTGTGTGTGTGTGTGTGTGTGTGTGTGTGTGTGTGTGTGTGTGTGTGTGTGTGTGTGTGTGTGTGTGTGTGTTTGTGTGTGTGTGTATATATGTATATATATATATATATATATATATATATATATATATATATATATATATACACACACACACACACACGCATCTAAAAAAGGTGCTGCCATATTTTCAGATTTTCAGTAATTTAGCGTCATTTACACGATTAACATCAAAATCATTGAGATTACCGTTATCATATATATGGAAATTTGTATGCATACCTGTATACCTGCCCCCCTCCCCTCTCTCTAAACACACACACACACACAGAATGTTTCACTACTAAATTAGTGAAGTTATATTGACATACACATACAAATAAACAACTAATGAAGAAAATATTCGTCGCTGAATATGTGAGAGAGAAATTAACCTAAAGAGAAAAATGGAAAATTAAATGAAGCCTGAGACTTAAGTTATTATTTTTCCTTTTGCAAAAGTTGCCCCAAGATCACTTCACAGACTTTGTCACTCAGTCAGTCGTATTTTTCATTTGTCAGTTCATTTGTTTGTTTATTTATCTATTCGTTTTCAGGAACGAGAGATCAGTGGAGTTAATTGCTTCACAGAAACGAAGAGCGATGGCTATCTAAGGGAATGTGACGTCACCATGATACCAGGAAGTGATCGTTATCTATCTGGTAAAAAGTTGTTTTTCTTTCCTTCAAAATAATTTGATATGATTTGAATTTAAATCATAAAATGACAGTGGGTTATTAAGAGAATATTCATGATTTTGCTACTTAAAATTATTTCAAATTCAGCTTTGTACCTAAGCAAGGTATACACACGAATAAACATGTTAATGATAATGATATCATAATGATAACAACACTATTTATGATAAAGGTAATAGCTAATAATGATTGTAGTTATAATGATAAATGTTAATGATGATGATAGTAATGCAATGATGGTGCCGAACACAATATAATAACTGCAATAGTGAATATGAAATGATGATCATATTGATGTTAGTGATAATGATATTAATAACAACAAAAGGTGTTAGTGCTAACATGCTTCAATGGAAATGATAATGATAATAATGATAATAATGTACTACTCATACTACAACTAACAATAACAACAACGGGAATAACAATAATGATAATGACAGTGATAATAATGATAACAGCAATAACAAAAACAACAGTGATGATGATGATGACAATAATAATAATAAGTGTAACAACAACAACAATAATTATAATGATATTGATAATAATATTTATTATTACCATAATAATAATGATAATAGTATAAATAATAATGATATTAATAATAAAATTACAATAATAATGATGACAAGAACAACAATAACAACATCAATAATGATAATAATAGTAATAATAATAATAATAATAATAATAATAATAGTAGTAGTAGTAGTAATACTACTACTACTACTACTATTACTACTACTACTAATAATAATGATAATAATAATGATAATGATGATAATAATAATAATAATAATAATAATAATAATAATAACAATAATGATAATAATAATAAAGAAATAATGATAATTATAATAATAAAAAATCTCATAGTTGTTTCAGAGTTTACCCATATGTATACATATTTATACAATGTGTGTATAGCTATACATATATAGATAAATAAAGTACATGTGTGTGCGTGATTTCGAATCCTGGAAAGCAACTGCAAATCATAATGTCTGCTTCCTAGCAAATAGCGTGCCTTTTATCTGTAATACAAGGCAACTTATAAGCAGAGCAAAGAATCTTCACAATTGCTTTGATAAACGCGATAAAAGTAAACCATTACGCCGCAAATTCATGCAAACAAATTTTACACACATTTCAAATCTTTATATTTGAAAACAACAGTTCTGAGAGATTTTCCATCAGTTTGGAAAAGTACGACAGGCATTGAGACCGATTTTTCATTTTTCAACTGCATATGACTTTCTGGGATAGAAAAAAAAAAAAAAAAAAAAAAAAACGAAATGGTCCTTTAGAACATAAATATAATCATCAGTCATTAACACGTAAAAACTTTTGAATTGTATATGGATACAGAAAAAACACCGTAAACTGTGTGTCATCTTTGTTGTGTTGAAAAAAAAAAAAAAAAAAAAAACGAATAAAAAAATGAACAATGCCATTTCCGACATGCAAACATAAAAGAGAGAGAGAGAGAGAGAGAGAGAGAGAGAGAGAGAGAGAGAGAGAGAGAGAGAGAGAGAGAGAGAGAGAGAGAGAGAGAGAGAGAGAGAGAAAAACGTTTCGCTCGCCAGATATACAAGCATAATGACTGGAGGACAGTCAGTTGAAGGGAGAAGAGAGATTTATTTGATCTCTGTCAGAAGCAGTGGGTCCTGACCTATTCCCAACCAACGAACCTTTTATTTGTATTGATTTCCCAAGGATCCCAGGTTTTTCAAAGGTCTGTCTACTCAGCCAATCAGTTTGTTAACTAGTTATAAGTAATTAACTAGTTATAAGTAATAATGAAACTCGTGTTATGATTACAATTATATAATATTGAAAATGTAAATACTAGAGTTTGTCGTTAGCAGCTACATCGTGAGTGATTACACATTTTAAGCTGGGTCTTGAAAGTTTGAACTTACTTCGATACTTTAATCTACTTTTGCGTACTAAAAGGTCTTGGGGCCGCTGCATGAGAACCACTGGTGACTCCCGTTCAAAATATTTTCAGAACAATCGTGTAATCAACACTTCATGGGCAGGTGACAGTATACGTCTTGTTGAAAAGGTCTGTGCCAGAGTTCGCATGTTAAAATCATTAATCTCAGTTGAGGTTGTGCAGGGTAAAATTATTGACAATGACACTAGAAATAACATTATTTTAGAATTATATTGTTTAACTGAGACCATATCATGTCAATCAATTTATTTTTAGTTCTTTATTACTATATCCTCTTTTCCAATCATCATACCGGCAAAAATAATTTTCACATTTCAGGGAAAGTTCTTTTCTCCGATTACCTGACAAGAGAAGGACTGAATGTGAATTTTGTGTTATTTACGTATGTATATTTTTGCTAGCAGTTTGACGACACGCTTTGTAATAAAATTAATTCTGTTTCATCCAAAACTTAAAACAAACTCAACGAAATTATTCTCCAGGACTAAATGCCAGAAGTTTCGCCAAAATCACCGGGACGTAGACGGATAAGGAAGGGTGATTGGACACACCCAAAAGAAAATCGAGGGGAGCCAAACTACACCACAGCCATATTACTACAGCTTTACCCCCTGTCGTGCACATTTTTACCCCCAAGGGATTAAATAACCCTAGATTAAGAATTCCTGCTCTGCTTTCAAGTGTAAGCCTTTTGCTTGCCTTCCTCTTTAATC
>NC_061844.1:12591410-12593910 GCF_019202785.1 Penaeus chinensis
CCTTCTCCTCTTCCTCCATCTCCTCCTCCTCCTTCTCTTCCTCTTCCTCCTCCCTCCTCCTATCCCTCTTCCTTCTCCCCCTCCTCCTCCCCCTCCTCCTCCTCCTTCTCCTCTTCCTCCATCTCCTCCTCTTCCTCCTCCTCCTCCCCTCCCCCTCCCCCCTCACTCCTTCCCTTCTCTCCCCCTCCTCCCCCTCCCCCTCCCCCCTCACTCCTTCCCTTCTCTCCCTCTCCTCCTGCTCCTCCCTCTCCCCCTCCTCCCCCTCCCCCACCCCCCTCACTCCTTCCCTTCTCTCCCCCTTCCCCCCTTCCCCTCCACCCTCACTCCTTCCCTTCTCTCCCCCTCCTCCCCTCCCCTCCCCCTCCTCCCCTCCCCTCCCCCTCCTCCCCTCCCCTCCCCCTCACTCCTTCCCTTCTCTCCCTCTCCTCCTGCTCCTCCCTCTCCCCCTCCTCCCCCTCCCCCTCCCCCCTCACTCCTTCCCTTCTCTCCCCCTTCCTCCCCTTCCCCTCCACCCTCACTCCTTCCCTTCTCTCCCCCTCCTCCCCTCCCCTCCCCCTCACTCCTTCCCTTCTCTCCCTCTCCTCCTGCTCCCCCTTCCCCCTCACTCCTTCCCTTCTCTCCCCCTCCTCCCCTCCCCTCCCCCTCACTCCTTCTCTTCTCTCCCTCTCCTCCTGCTCCCCCTCCCCCCTCACTCCTTCTCTTCTCTCCCTCTCCTCCTGCTCCCCCCCCCCCCTCACTCCTTCCCTTCTCTCCCCCTCTTCCTGCTCCCCCCCCCCTCACTCCTTCCCTTCTCTCCCTCTCCTCCTGCTCCCCCTCCCCCCTCACTCCTTCCCTTCTCTCCCTCTCCTCCTGCTCCCCCTCCCCCCTCACTCCTTCCCTTCTCTCCCCCTCTTCCTGCTCCTCCCCCCCCTCACTCCTTCCCTTCTCTCCCTCTCCTCCTGCTCCCCCTCCCCCTCACTCCTTCCCTTCTCTCCCTCTCCTCCTGCTCCCCCTCCCCCCTCACTCTTCCTTCTCTCCCCCTCTTCCTGCTCCCCCCCCCTCACTCCTTCCCTTCTCTCCCTCTCCTCCTGCTCCCCCTCCCCCCTCACTCCTTCCCTTCTCTCCCTCTCCTCCTGCTCCCCCTCCCCCCTCACTCCTTCCCTTCTCTCCCTCTCCTCCTGCTCCCCCTCCCCCCTCACTCCTTCCCTTCTCTCCCTCTCCTCCTGCTCCCCCTCCCCCCACTCCTTCCCTTCTCTCCCCCTCTTCCTGCCCCCCCCCCCCCTCACTCCTTCCCTTCTCTCCCTCTCCTCCTGCTCCCCCTCCCCCCTCACTCCTTCCCTTCTCTCCCCCTCTTCCTGCTCCTCCCCTCCCCCCTCACTCCTTCCCTTCTCTCCCTCTCCTCCTGCTCCCCCGCCCCCCTCACTCCTCCCCTTCCCTCCCCCTCTTCCTGCTCCTCCCCTCCCCCCTCACTCCTCTTCTCTCCCCCTCCTCCTGCTCCCCCTCCCTCCCCCCTCACTCCTTCCCTTCTCTCCCCCTCTTCCTGCTCCTCCCCCCCCCTCACTCCTTCACTTCTCTCCCTCTCCTCCTGCTCCCCCTCCCCCCTCACTCCTTCCCTTCTCTCCCCCTCCTCCTGCTCCCCCTCCCCCCTCACTCCTTCCCTTCTCTCACCCTCTTCCTGCTCCTCCCCTCCCCCCTCACTCCTTCCCTTCTCTCCCTCTCCTTCTGATGCTCCTCCTCCTCCTCCTCCTCGTCCTTTCTCCTCCCTCTGCCCGCCCTCGACTCTCCCGCGATGGCTCTTGAGGTCTGACACTTCACAAGGACGACCCGGCCTTTCTCAACTTATTTTCGTCCTCACTTGAAGACTTTCTGCCGCGTAATACTTTCCAGAATCTACACTCGCGAGTGCAAAGGAGTTCAGACAAACACAGAACAAAGCGAGACCAACAGAGCAAAAATATTCGCTCGCAAATAAACACGCACGTAGACAAACAACTTTACTTAGGCAGCAAGAACTCCTTGCTTGAACAAACAAACATGTCCAGAATGCTACATAAATGCTAGCAACAGCACCCAGAAAAATAATAAGAATTCATATATCACACTTACACACTAATCCTTACAAGCACACGCACACATACAAGCACGCGTATAAGCGCACGCACAAGCACGGGCACGCGCACACGCACGGGCACACGCACACGCACACACACACACGCACACACACACACACGCACACGCACACGCACACGCACACGCACACGCACACGCACACGCACACGCACACGCACACGCACACACACACACAATAGAGAATTTTGTTATAAAAAAATACTAACGCTACATAGTTTCCATGTTGTCAGCCCCTGAATCAAGGAAACTTACAGTTCAAAAAAATTCATGTTTTTCCTTCATCTTCATTGTTAGTCTTCCTTCTTATCTTCGCTACTTTTATTTACTTTACTTTTCTGCTTCCTCTCCCTTCAACTCCTCCTCCTCCTCCTCCTCCTTCTCCTCCTTCTCC
>NC_061844.1:12598910-12601410 GCF_019202785.1 Penaeus chinensis
ATTAAAATCCAACCCAGTGATCATACATGTTTTAAAAGTTTTGTTATCTGTCTTTACCACGGGGACGAAGATATTTCAGAGGGCGTCACTTTCAGACTGATGACTTCAGAAGCCGACTCGTGGAAATTTTGTTTACTTTTGTTTTCTTCCTACCTGGTTGAATCGCTTTCGTAAAATTTTGAATTTTTGTGGGATATCCTGTGGTCTTTGTCTCGAGTGGGGATATTAACATACTTAAAGAGTGTAGTTTCGTCACCATAGAGTATACAAGCAGCTACAGACGTAAATACACATACATATAAATATACCTGCACACACACACACACACACACACACACACACACACACACACACACACACACACAGCTAATTTACAGACACCCTATATCGTAGCATAACGACAGTTCAATAGATTTTCCATTTATCTATTTAAGAAGAAGAAAAAAAAAAAAGAATTCCAGAGGGCGCACAAGTGACACCTTTACCGGGAACTCAGCTGGAGGTCAAGGGTCAAGCAGAGGTCAGCCGGTCAGGAAGGGTCAAAGGTTAAGGGTCAAAAGGAGGAAACTAGATAGATAAATAAAACAGATAATAAAAATAAGTAATAGTGGGAGGGACAAGTCGACAAGTGAAATAGATAATAAAAAATGAAAAAATGGATTATAGAAATAAGTAATGATAGTGAAAACGACGTAGAAGAAATATGGAAATTAAGAGACAGAAAGGAAAAGCGGGACGAAGAAGAAATAAAAAAAAAGAAGAAGAGGAGATGAATTGGAAGAGAAATGAGAATAAATGTAAGAAGGTAGGAGGCGCAATAAATGGGGAAGAGCTTAAAAGAGAGAGAGAAGAAGAGACAGAAGGATAAAACTCGTACAAGGAGATAAAGGGTGAGAATAAAACATGTGCGAAAAGAGAGATAAAAAAGGAATGCGGATAAGACACGAGGATAGAGAGAAGAAAAAGGGTGAGAATCAAAAACATACGAAGAGAGAGAGGGAGAGGAGAGATGATAAAGCATGAAAAGAGAGAGAGAATGAAATACGAAAGAAAAAAGACAGAGAAAGAGAGAGCGAGAGAAAGGGAGAGAATAAAACACGTACGAGGATAGAGAAAAAGGAGAGATGATAAAACACGAAGAAAGAGAGAAAGAGGAATGGGATAATACTCTAATAAGGAGAGAGAGAAAATGAGGATAAAAGACGTACAAAGAAGAGGAGGAGAGGGAATAACTATATTAAAAAGCAGACATTGATAACAGAAAAAAGAGAAAAGGAGGAAAGAAAGAGGTAGATAAGAAAAATGAATAAAGAGCAAAAACACAAAAAGAGGATGATGAAGAGGCTACGAAAGAAGAAGATGAGAAAACAAGAAAAGAAAATGAAAAAGTAGGGAAAAAGAGTGAGAGAGAGAGAGAGAGAGAGAGAGAGGAGAGAGAGAGAGAGAGAGAGAGAGAGAGAGAGAGAGAGAGAGAGAGAGAGAGAGAGAGAGAGAGAGAGAGAGAGAGAAATATAGCAAGAAAGAAGGGGAAGTGAATACAAAGAGGTAGATAAGAAACGATAATAACTAAGAGAAAGAGAAGAATAAGAAGAAAAGGGAATATAAAAAAATAGAAGAGAAGGAGAGAAAAAGACAAAAAAAATAAGAGAAACGTGAAGGGAAGGAGGATTTTAAGAATAAAGAAGAAAAACACAAAGAAGAGAGAAAACGAAAAAAAAACACGAAAAATAGAGAATATAAGAAAAAAAGAAAAAAAAGGAAAGAAAAAGAGGAATATAAAACAAACCGATAAAAGAAAAAAAAGAAAAAAAAGAAGATGAGACGAGAAATGGAAAGGGCAAGAACACCAATCATACAAATAAGCAAAGAAAGAGAGATGAAATAAAACCAATAATAGTAAACAGACCAATAAAAGAAAATCGATTTGAATTTTCTCTCCTTCAGCGTGACGGTCAAGAGGGTGAGCTGTTTACCGAAAAAAAACAACAAAAAAACATGGCGCTGGAGAAATAATGATAATCATAATCATAGTGGTGATAATTATAATAATAATAATGATAATGGTAGTAATAATAATAATGATAAAAACAAATAATATCGATAACAATGGTGTTGATGATATTAATAAAGATAATAATAACAATAATAATGATAATAATGATAATAATGATAATAATAATAATAATAATAATAATAATAAGAACAACAATAATAATGATAATAATAATAATAATAATAATAATATAATAATAACAACAACAACAATAATAATGATAATGATAATAATAATAATAATAATAATAATATAATAACAACAACAACAACAATAATAATGATAACAATAATAATGATGTCAGTAATGATAATGGCATTAATCAAACTTTAAAATAAAGCTCTCTAATTTTTCTGAAGGCGGGGAAAAATCATAAACAAAAGAAGACTGTATCGCGTTGTGTCTAGGATTAGAATCAATTTATATTAAAATTGATGTAAATATTTC
>NC_061844.1:12628910-12641410 GCF_019202785.1 Penaeus chinensis
CAGTTGCTATTAGATTTCTTTTATAAATATATTCACTTAAACTTGAGAGAGATTCATATATCTCCTCCTCTTATCGTGTGCTTGTTATAGACTCACTTGTTTAATCACATGACTAAACGTGATTTTAATTAATATAGCAGAGGACAGTAACAATCAAGCTTTATGTAGTTTACCATGAAACTTTACCGTGGCACTTCTGTCTTACTAATTACGTAACATTCGTTAGGTAATTCACAAACAATCAGTAGTTAATGCAAATATTGCATCTAGTTATAACCATCTATACACACGTAGCATGATAATCACATAAATAATTTTATTCTAGATACCGAATAGTTAATACATCCCGGCTTTACAGCGCTATTCGTCATTTTGTAGCTGCTGCCTCGTCAATGACCGTCGCGTTGGAAAGCTGTAAAGTCTTGGCTCGCGCTCGCTCTGGGTGGGTAAGAAATTATCATTCACCGTACATTTGCCTCAAAAGATTCTTTATCCTTTGTTTTGGTGATGTCTTGCTCAGTCTGTGTACCCAGTGGCCCAGTGTGGTAAGGCGCCCTAACTCCTAGTCTTGAAACTTTGTGTTCGGGAGTTCGAGGGTCTCTGGTACCGCGAGTGATCAGGGCCCCAACTATTCCTCCTCCGCAGGAGCTGGCGATCCTGTAGAACCTGTACGTCGAGGCGAAGTGTTGTTCGACGCTTGCCTACCCTGTTTATTCTCATTTTAACCACTCCTCTATTTACATAATATTGCCTGCAGTTATGACGCCTGGCACGCATACCCACTGCTCACGTCCGTCGTTAGAGTACAAATGTCTGTTTAGTCTGTTCGTTACGCTACCAATGCGACGGTGCCACACCTCTACACGAAGTACCGCAGGATTATAGCAAATCTCACGGAATTGAATTGGGTAAAAACTTCTAAGAGCAGCTGTGCCTTCATTATACACAATGACATATCGCCGCGCCGCTTCAACTCCTTTGGGTCCGTTAATTTCAGTTTTGGAAACTGGTTCAGGTTTGACTCTGTAGTGAAGCCGGTATCAACCACTCTCGTATGGTTGATCTTCTACCGTATTTTTCTTCGAATATGAGTAAATCCCAATACTTGGTTTATCTGCTTCCTATTTACCAAGGGCTCTATTTGAATCAAGTCAAATACTTTACATTTGCTGTCGCTTCTCGGCTCTTTATCAGCCTATTGTATGGAGCGCTCTCTGGCACCGGCATCAAGCCCAGTAAATATAAAGCACTCATTTGTTTCTCCTGCCCTTTATCTCCTGCCTAACTTTTAAAGACAGACACTAGTTTCATTAGAGTGTTGATGTTAACACTTCAGATGATCGTTCTGAACTTTGGTGATTAATCAGTTTTTGTTATAAAAGGTAATACTATCCACTTTACACAGACTCCGTCCTAGTAATATCCCCGTTATTTTGTGATGTTATTTTGTTTTCCTATGATGTTATTTTTCTCAAGTTCTTTTTGAGTCTCTCTCCTTTTATGAAATATTTTTGTGTTTGTTCTTACAGTCACATTCTCCTAATATTAGTTGTATATATCAATCATATTATATTGTTCTCGTAATAAACTGAAAGGCTTTGGTTTCCTAATACAGGCACGATAAATATTTTTTTTTGCAATACTGGTCAACAGAGAGATGTATGACATTGTTTTTCAATATTCTCATGCGAGTTGGTGGCCTTCCAGTAATTGAAACTATCCATCATCGTCTGCATTTTACTTGTCAAGTGTATTTACTGACGCAATTTTTGGTTTGTTTGCTAACCCGCTCGCTCATCTAATGACTGACTGACCTGCTGGAGAAACTTATTCTATTTTTAACTGAATAAAAAGATATATATATTATTTGTTTTAAGATAATTTATTACCTTTTCTAAACTATTAATTCTCTAACTTGTTCACTGGCCTTTTCTCTGACCTGAATCCAGTGTTTGCTTAATCTGCTTCTTAATATGTTTGCTAAAACCCTTGCTAATCTATTGGAAGATTCAGTGCATGGCCGACTCGCTGTCTCCCTTGCTGACCCACGTATTGAGCTGACCATGAATAGGGATTTCCCTGCGGATTCCAAAAGGCCTGCCTGAGGATCCTCCTTATTAGCACCCTCCCCTTTCCCATTACGAAGGAAGCCATAGGTCAGTACCTCGTGGATGCATCAGGCAGTTCCAGGGGCGAGGTCTTTTGTTGGCAGCTTCATTTTTTTTTCTAAAGTTCTCATCTTGACTTGGCCTTCTTTTCTGGATCGCTCACAAGGCTCTTCGTCTACCTGCCTTTCTGTTTGTCTGTCTCTGTCTGTAGTCTGCCTGTCTATCTGTCTCTGCCTTTCCCTCTCTCTGAGTGACCAGATACCTCCAAGGTCACGCCTTCCAACTAACGAATCACGGTTCAGTTCAGACGTTTCCTCCTCCTGGGGACCACCACTCCAGGCCCCTCATGCGTAGCACAAGCCGGCCGCTTACTATCTTCAACCACCGTCTATGCTACCATCAACTATCTTCAATAAAACCCCGTACACCACCAACGTGGGGATCGCAACAAACCCTTGACACACACACTCTCTCTCATATACATACCTAAAGAGAATAAGAAAGAAAGGAAGGAGAAGAGCGTTTACATTGTGTGAGACCGATAGACATGTATGAATATTCTCAGCAACATGAATCAATAAGCAAGATCAGACCGCGAACTTACAGTAAGTACACCTAACGCTGTAGTAATTCCCTGCATAAGAAGAAAGTATAGTAATGCTGTACATAGACCCATTTTACAAATTCTGCGCACGTTAAGGTAGGAGAGATAAGATTAAAGATTAGTTTTAAAGAGTTATTACGATTTTGTATTATCACACTGCGGAACTTGTGGCTTTATTCACCATTTTAAAGACAGTATTACATTGTATTTGGGCTTTAATGAAAATTCATTTCGAAAACAGAGGAGTGGCGCATTATCCTGCAAATATGACAAATGTCGGATATTGATATTCCTTGTCAGTGCTACGGTTTAATGGACTGGTACGAGATGACTAGAAACAACGATGTTCTTTACAATTCATCGGGCAATTTGTCAAATAGTATATAATATTCATCGGAACGGCCTACGCGTAACTACGCCTGAAAATGGCACTGGGTACGTTTTGTTGACGAGCTATGAAGAGAAAACGCTGTAAAACCCTAATTCATATCATGCTTGCTCCTTATTTTTAGAAGACGCAACAAGTTACGCATCACTAGAGGCAAGAAACGTTTCAGGAAGCTGTCATTTCCCACCACTTGTCTTCGTAAGTTTGGAGTCCCATGCACAGCACGCTCATGAATATGGATTTCCCCGCGGTCTCGACGAGGCCCCCGAGGATCCTCCTGTGCACCCTCCCTCCCTTCGTTAGGCTGGGAGCTGCTGGTCTGCCCCGCGAGAGATCAGGGTCACGCTGTCGGCCGCAGTTCTAACTTTACCAGAATCAGGATCTCTCTCTCTCTGTCTCTCTGTCTCTCTTTCTGTCCCTCCCTCTCTCTCTCTCTCTCTCTCTCTCTCTCTCTCTCTCTCTCTCTCTCTCTCTCTCTCTCTCTCTCTTTCTCTATCTCTCTCTCTCTCTTATCTTTCTCTCTGCCTCTGTCTCTTTCTCTCTGTCTCTGTCTCTGTCTCTGCCTTTCTCTCTCTCTCTCTCTCTCTCTCTCTCTCTCTCTTCTCTTTCTCTCAGCCTCTGTCTCTTTCTCTCTGTCTCTGTCTCTTTCTCTCTGTCTCTGCCTTTCTCTCTCTCTCTCTCTCTCTCTCTCTCTCTCTCTCTCTCTCTCTCTCTCTCTCTCTCTCTCTCTCTCTCTCTCCTTCTCTCTCTCTCTCTCCTTCTCTCTCTCTCTCTCCCCTCCTCTGTGCTGTGTGGTGCAGCGGTAACGATCTCGTCTAGCAATCTTGCTGACCTGACCTCGGCGCCAGTGGATGGTAACCCTGGCCATTCCTTGCACACAGGGGATGATTTAGAAGCAAGATGAAACAGACACTATGTCACACCAAGAATACCCATTGTAACAGATGGAATCAAACTAAATTATAATTAAATTAAATTAATTATCTCTCTCTCTTCTCCCTCCCTCCCGTCCTCTCTCTCTCTGTGAGGTGCTTGTTGTCACTGCTGTCCACCAATATGTCAGGGTTTTGGTTGATGGAAACTCACGGCCTGGTCTCATTCTTTATTGTTGATAGTATTGGGTGTCGGTAGCGTAGCCGGCAACGAATAGGCCCGGCAAGGTGGGGGTCCTGAAGGGTGTCCCCCAGGAGGAGGCCGCGTCCGAATGGGAGCTTCTTCTTCTTTATGATTTTCGAAGTTCTAGCTTCGCCCGGGCCTTCTAAATATGGCCCGGCCTGTGTCAGCTTTTTACGGCTGTCTCAATTATTTGTCTGACACTCGGTGCTTACCGTGGCGGCGGGATTGCCAGCAGGCGCTCCTGCTGCCATGGTGTAAGCATATCGCACAGCCTCTTTACCAGCACGGCGGCTGTTGTGGGCGGTCCCTGTCTCAGGAATTGTGTATGGTCACAATTTTCTAAGTAGTGGACTAGTGTGGCGTTCGGCTAGCCGCAGTGCCTGCAGCACCTTCCATCGCGTTCGATTGTTGTGATAATCTGCCATGCACAGTGGTAACCTAGGCGCATTCTGTGAAGAATGACTTCGGTACCTCTGTTGATTGCTTCAGAGAGTGGTTCATAGCCTGTGGCGTCTGAGTACCAGCTGGCCGAGGGGGAGGTTCTCGTTTCCTCTCTGTGGAGCTGCCGTAGGAAGGTACGACCGACCAAGGCACACTTTTCCATAAGTAATTTTCGGCTCGGTTTTATCGTCATGGGATTTGGGGGCATACCCCTGCCAGCGACGGCTAGTCTGTCAGCAAGCTCGTTCCCTCTGATGCCGATGTGGCTTGGGACCCAGTTGATGATATTTCTACCCTGAGCAAGAATTCTCTGTGCCATTGTGAGAATCGTGGTCAGTAGGTAGATGTTATCTGTGGGTGAGCTGTGCTGAAGACAGTCAATGGCTGCCCTGGAGTCTGTGTGTATGATCACGTGTCGTTCCCTTAGAGGCGCGTGGCCTAGGGCTCCCATGATTGCAACTGCCTCTGCCTGTAGCGAGGAGGCATAGTCTGTTACCCTCATGGAATGCATGGCATTCCTTGTTGCAAAGCCGGCGCCTGCAGTGTGGCTCAAGGGATCGACCGATCCATCCGTGTAGTATGTTCTACTACCCGGAGGAGTGATGGCTGCAATGACCCTCTGGGCTTCTGCCTTTAGGCTAGGCAGGGAGTATAGGCTCTTTTTCATTGACAGGCTCATTATGTTGAACTCTATCAGGCTCAGTGCCCACGGCGGGGCTTCGGTAAAGTCGGGGGGGGGGGGAGGGGGAGTCCATGCCCTTAGCAAGAAGCTGTTCTTTGAGCTGATGGCGTATCAACACCCTGGCTGTGTGAGACAGCCAGGAGTTGTTTGTAAAGAGCTCGTTGTCTTGTTCGAGGCGTCTGACTAATTTTTTGTCTTAGGCTTGTGTTCCTGGGAGCCTGGATGACCTTTGACAGGAATTGTGTTGCCATTAGATCGATTCGTGAGTCCAGGGGGAGAAGGTTTGCCTCCATCAGAAGGTTGAGGACCTTTATTCACCTCGGGGCACCCAGAAAGATCCTGGCGGCTTCATTTTGGACTGTCTCTAATTTGTCTGTGTGCTTTTTCTTTGCGGCAATTAGAGCGACTGAGGCATAGTCCACAATGGGCCGGGCAGCATGTACATAGAATGATCTTAGTACTTTGTGTCTGGCCCTTATGCGTCTCCCAGTCATTGCTCTCATGACAGACAATCTTGCTTTGGTTTGGTCAACCAGGTACTGGACCTCCTTCTTGAAAGAGAGGGTCCGGTCTATCCTTACCCCAAGGTATAGGTAGTCCTGGACCCATTCTAATTCCACTTCCTGGATTTTCAGTCTTGTGCCTCGAACTCTCAGTCTCAGAGCCATGGCTTTGGATTTGGCTGCAGAGATCTTTAGTCCTGTTCGTGGTCCAGTCGAGGTGATAGCGAGATCGTCTGCATACGAGATGATCTTGCACCCCACTGGGAGTTTATGTTGAGGATGCAGAACCCCACCCTGTGGCGTTCCGTTTTCGAGCGACATGTGCTGTGATAGGTGACCCTGGAATTTGACATTGGCAGTCCTGTTCCTGAAGTAGTCACCTATCCAAGCCAAGAAATTTCCTCTGATTTCCTTCTGGATCAGGCTTTCCTGAATGGCAAGCGGACTTGCCAGTTCAAAAGCTTTCTCCAGGTCAAGGAATACCACCACAGCTGGGCCCTTGCTGATTGTGCTTAAGAGCGTGGCTATTCTGTGTGCTGTGCCCGTGCCCCTTGTGAACCCGTGGAGGTGTTCGTGTGGGGGACCTATTTTCCATTGGAGCCGGTTTAGTACCATCCTCTCGGCCGTCTTGGCCAGGCAGCTGAGCAGAGAAATGGGGCGGTACTTCCCCGGTTCCTTTGATTTTGGGACGGGAACTATGGTAGCCCTCTTTCAACTCTGGGGTAGAGTGGAAGTTTCCCAGGACTTGTTGATGAGTTGCAAGAGTGCACGCTCACCTGCTAGTCCTAGGTGGGAGATAATGGGGTACGAGATCCCATCAGAGCCCTGGGCTGTGTTGGAACTGGATTTATAGGCTTTCATTAGTTCCCTCAGAGAAAAGATAACGTCTGAGTTATCGGGTTCGGCTGCCCTTTCTCTGATCTGAGCGTGTCTGTCTGGCTGTAGACGCTCTTGTCGGCTGGCAGACTGTTGCTGCTCATTCTCGCAGAGAACTCGTGCGCCAGCCTGTCAGCCTTTGCTTGGGGGTCGTGATGCATGAACCTCGAGGCTGAGCGGCTGGTAGCTCGCTTGACCTGTTGCCACAGCTCTGAAAGGGTGGTTTGGTGGTCGAAGGACTCACACCATTCCAGCCACTTTTCCTGCCTGACTCTGTTGGCAGTTTCCTTGGCATCCGTGACAGCCTCCCTCAGGAGGGATAAGTTGTCAGGGGTTCTTTGCCTTTGGAATAGTTGTCGGCACATGTTCACCCCGTGGTTGACCTCCCTGATCTCGTCGTTGAAGTACCAGGCGTCTTTGTGACTTCTGGACCCAGGCCGAGTTTTGGGTATGGTCTGTGAGGCTGCTTCATTAATGGCGTTTAGCAGGCTAGCTTCGAGCACTTCCACATTTTCGCTTTGTGGGGGATCATTGCATCTCAGACAGAGGGCCAAGGCGTTTTGAAATGCCTGCCAGTTGACCTTGTCCGTTTTCCATCATGGATTCGGTCTTAGGATTTCGGCTGGGCCAGCATCCATGAGGGTAGTTATAATGCCGTAATGGTCACTTGTAACAGTCTCATCGACACGCCAGCCAATCCTCCCCACCAGAGTCGCAGTGGCCAGGGTGAGGTCTAGGTGTTGAGGAGAGCGATCTCAGGAAATGTCTCTAGCACATCGGCTATGTGATATCCGGCCGCATCCGTGCCCGGCAGGGAGCCAGGATGGGGAGGTGTGCATTGAAGTCTATGATCACTCGGTCGTGTGCAGCAGAAGCACAGACCTGGCTGATGCCTAAGCTTCTACAGCCTGGCCGGCTGTACACGTTGTACAGTTTGAGGGGCCCCCGGCCAGGTGAACCTCGACGGCAAGGGATTCAACATTGTCTCCACAGTGCGATGCATCGGCTATTGCGGAGCAGGGGATTGTTGCTCTCACAAGGGTGATTAAGCCTCTCTTGCCAGGTGTTTGTGGCAGTGTGAAGACATGATACGCTAAGAAGCGAACAGTGTCCACTGTTAATGTCTCCTGGAGCATAACAATGTCAATGTTCTTTGATCGCACTACTGCTTGGAGAAAGGTGTTCTTTGCTGAAAAGCTATTGATGTTCCATTGTAGGATGCTTAGATGGTGTGTCATGATGTTACTCAGTGATAGTTACATCAGAGACATCTTCAGAGTCTGACAACTCCATTGTGAGGTCCTCGCTGGTTGAGGGCTCCTCGTCTGTTGTCAGGCTAACCTTGGGTCCACTGGGAGGTGGAGAGCCTTTGGTAGCTCAGACTTTGGTTGGTTTGGCTTTTCTCTCAGGCTTTTTCTTGGCTGGCCTTGCATGGGCAAGGTCAGCGTGCTCTGGCTCTGGCTGCACAGATTCAGCCTGTTTTGGCTCTGCCTGTGAAGGCATGGCCTGGTTTGGAGTGGGGAGGGGAGTCTCGTCCTGGGGTGAGGGTGGGGGTGGTTTTGCTCTATCCAGCTTTCTTCCCTTCAGGGCTACGACAATCTTGGTCATTGCCGTCATGGCGACCGAAACTGCCTTATCGGCCTCCTCACTCGACCTCCCGAGGGCTGTTGCTACTGCTGAGACACCAGCAGTCAACAGGAGAGTCATATCATCCTCGTCAAAGAGGAGATGATCATCTGTTGGGGAGGTTTTTAGTGGTGCTCTTAGAACCTTTTTTCTTTAGTTTCTTTTTCTGCACCTTTGGCATTGTCAGAAACTCCCTTTTTGTTGAAGACATCTGGTGTCGGCTGGGGGGCGGCTTCCTTACTTTTAGGAGGTCGGGAGGCCTTTTCGCTTTTGTTCCTTCCCCAGATGTGGGTGCCTGGGGGGGGGGGGGGCAGGAACAAAGTCTGGTCGCTTTTGAGCAACCTCTTGTCGCCTGAGGGCCGCCTCTTTCCTGACACGGCAAGTCAGGCTCCAGGCGTGATGCTTCTTGGCACAGTTGGGACATTTGGCTGTTGTGTCTCTCTTTTCCTCTTTGTATGCCTTAAGGCATACCTCTGTGTTGTGTGCCTTGCTACAGACACCACATTTAGGCTTGGCTGTACAGTTAGCCTGGTGGTGCCCGTATTTCTGGCACTTGAAACACCGAAGTGGTTCTGGCACATACGTTCGAAGGTTGTAGGTGCCCCAGTTACCCAGATCAAGGGTAGTGGTTGGGGCACTTTTCATGGTCACCAGGACTTGCCTGGTTGGAGTCTTCCCCTTCGACATTCGGGATGCCTACACGACCTGTGGGTGTGAAGCGATCAGCTTCACATCGTACGAGACAGAGAAGCCAAGTAGTACCATCTTGGTTCTCTTTTCCTCAGGATTTAGTGTGGAAAGACTCACTTTCCTCCCATCGGCTAACTCCTTCGTTTCCCGGAGGAAATTTAGGGTAGCTTGACCTTTGGGCATTATGATCATGCCTTGATCTCGGGCGACCCGGATCGACAGCCGGATTTTCCGTTGCAACTCCAATGCCCTGACCAATTGGTAGGCATTGACGAAGCCTTCGGGTTTAGCTGGCACTTTGTACTGGGCGAAGCGTTTAGGGGGTCCCGACTCTTCATCAGAGTCGGTCTCCGGCCTCGGACGCTTCGGCCCGCCCTTTCGGCTTTCGGGCTTGTTTGTGGGGCAGCAGCTGATACGGGTTGTTCAGCCTGCTCTCCCCTCTCAGTCGGGGAGGCCGTCTGAGAACTCAGGGGCCTCCCTGGCTTAGCTGTTGGCCTAGAGGGGCCAGCTCACGAGTCAAGTTGTTTGACTATTCGGTGGACAGACCCATTGACTTTGGTCTTGTCCACCTTAGCAGCAGGGGTGACAGTGTCATCCTGTGCATGGGGTTTTCTTTTGCCAACAGAAGGTACATATGGCTTCATGGTGACTGCCGTGGGCTGGGCCTTGCACGGTTCATCAGCATTTTTATCAGTCTCTGGGGAGTGTTAATTTTTTCCTTAAATTGGTAAGTGCTTCATCCTCTCACGCCCCCACCCACCACGGAGTCCAACAAGGGGAAGCTGAGTGTCAGAACCAGTGTCAAACAGCAATAGGAGTGATGAGAGGATATACGCAGCCAATAGCCATTGTGACGGCGCTCACGGTCCATTGTAAGTGCCAATGGCGGCGTGACTGCTTGACCCTAGCCTCCTGGGGGAGACCAGCCGATTGACCGTGACCGGGCCAGGATCAGGCCGCCTGTCTTGCTGGAATAGAGGACCAAAGAGGCGTGTTGCTAGCCGCAGGGTGTACTCGTTCACGGCATCGCTCAACCACCAGGACTCCCTTCTCCACGGCGCACAAGGCTGCCACGCACGGCAAATGCGTGGGGAGAGACCAGAGAGGATGCCCTTCCACCTATGAGACATCATTGTTTGGAGCCCTTTAGCTCAGCCCTCTGGAGCAGCCACCCAAAGGTTGCTTCACCTCAGTGAGGGAGGGAGCTCTTATTCCTCTGAAACAACCACCCAAAGGTTGTTTCACCAAAGTGTACTTTTTCAAAGTGAATCCCTCTTCCCTCTGAATCAGCCTCCCAAAGGCTGTTTCACCTCAGTGAGGGAAGAGGAGTCTTTCACTTTTACCAAGCAGTTCCTTTCATCCCCCTGAAGCAACCACCCAAAGGTTGTTTCACCACAGTGAGGAAGGAGGGCTCCTGTACCTTTTCAAAGTGAATCCCTTCTTCCCTCTGAGACAGCCACCCAAAGGCTGTTTCACGGGAGCGTGACTCGAGGAAGAGTGATTTTCCGGGTCAAGGATGCAGGCAAAGGTCAAGAGGGATGTGGGTGTGGCTTAGGTCAGTACGGCGACGGTGCCTCACTATTGGTCAACCCTGCTAATTGGAGGGCGTGACAATGAAGGCTTCTGACCACTCTGAGATCGCTCTTCGACGGGGTAGCAACTTGCTCGGAACCTTTGCGTTGCTGGACCCATCTGGCTTCCTCCTGATCGCGTCCTGCATCGTGCTGTCGTCGGCCGGTGCTTGGTGTGTCCTGGCAGGCTGCGTCCCTTCTCGCGTCGCTGCTCCAACATTTTCTGAAACAAGTACACCGAGGGCAGATGTATGACAATAAGGGCCTGTATGCAAGATATTATCAAATATATTGCAGTGAGATTAATATTCAAGAATTTATATTGATTTTATTTTTTTTATAGTCATTTATATTAAATAATATGTCAAGGGATAGACAGAGAAACATGCCCAGGGAAACAATTGCAAAAGTCCGCAAGGACTTGCTTGAATTGCAATTGTCTCAGGATAGACAGAAATTAGATTCTACAAGAGATAAGCATTGTGCAGAACTATAAGGAAGGATGAGTTGTTGCGTCCGCAAGGACAATCTTGAACGACAAAGTTTCTTAGAGAAGAGAAAAATGCAACGATGCGAAGATCAACATTGTGCCGTGCAATAGTACAAACAATATACATCTGACTTATACGAAATGCGTATCGTTTCCCTTGTATCATAGAACCTATCTATCACGGACACCATCAGCAATTCGAGGCAAGGCTATAATGAAAATAGGTAATGCAGTATATGACTCTTTACATCATATACGCTTGCCCACGACATCATGCGGCACGATAAAACGTAATGCAAAACAAGAATACAAGATTGGCTCAAACTCTACGCATGTAATTCTTGTGCATTTAATGTGGCTTATACAGAGACGATGTATGCAGCTGCATGAGTGAGGTGAGTGGTGAATAGACAGAGTTGAGTGAGTAAGTAATTGAGTGGGAGCCATGAAATGAGTCAGAGTACAGCACGCGAGTAGAAAATATGATAGCGATCAGATTAGAATTAGAAGCAGTAGTGAATAGACAAAGCGATAGTGAGAGTAAATAATAAGAAGAATGGCGTGCGCGTTGACATTAATAAGCAAAGGGGAAGAGGAGAGGGAGGGCGGGCGGTTAAGGGTGGTAGGGGGGACTGAGGGGTATGGGGGAGGATGGGAGGCGTGGGTATGTAAGCAAGTGTAGAAAAATGCATGAGTGCAAGGGAAATAAATACCAACCTGACGTACGAAAAGAATATTCATAAATTATGGCAATAAAGTTATTATTATACGTTAATTGCAACATTATATCAACCACTATGCGAAATCACAGAAATGATACTGCTTTCAGTATGTGGAATAAATGAAAAATTGACTAGTCTGTCACGGAACAGACAAAGCTTGCAGAGCAACGCCAAGCAGATCGGGTCAGTTTCTACTGGGACAACTGATCGGCCGATAAGACAACCCACGTGGTTGTAAATTACTTAATACCTAAAATTCCCGGAGGAAAAGCGGTCAGTACCCCACCATAATTTCAGGTTGAAGAGGATACTACCGGGACGAGCTCATACGTCGCAAAAACATTACGCAAATTGGGCATCCCATCCCGTTGGGAAATGCCAGCGCTAAGCATACGTAGAGTCGTAAAACATTGGGCGCATCACAGGCGCGGATCGCAGCTGGGCGGTAAAAGTACGTCTGAGCACGTGTAAGGACAACATTCAACTTAATACTAATTCCATGTCCAGAACCCAGCGTGGGGTCGTCAACAAGGACCATGTAATAATGATGAAATGATGTTCTCGATTAAGATTATTAATGAAAAATGAAAATCAGTCAGCATCTTAACGATTGTCTTAATAGAGGAAAGAAGGAAAATCCGAACGGGAGCGTGGCTCGAGGAAGAGTGATTGTCCGGGTCAAG
>NC_061844.1:12646410-12671410 GCF_019202785.1 Penaeus chinensis
TTATCTATTCATTTATTCACCTATTTATCTATTCATTTATTTACTCTTTACGGTGCTGTGAACGTTACGGGCTTGAGCCTTGCATATGGCTGTCCTGAAATCCGTCCTTGCCCGTCTGCCCTAAGTTCTCTGATTTCCTTATCTATACACACACACACACACACACACACACACACACACACACACACACACACACACACACACACACACACACACACACACACATCTCTCTATCTATCTATCTATACATGTATGTATATATATACATACATATACACACATCTTTATATATATATATATATATATATATATATATTTACATTTACATTTTCATATTATCAACGGGAAAGAGGTTGCGAGCCCCGCATGCCACTAACCGTCAACGAGACGCGATATGGACTTCGGGAGAGTAAAGGTTTATTGTGGGCGGTAGATACGAGACTCCAAGAGACCTCGTCTCCCCGGTGTCGAGGCCATGGCTGTGGCGAGCTTAGACCCTGTGTGGTGTGGTGACCAACTCGCGACAAGCTTCGGCACACCGTAGGACCTGACCTATTCCGTTTGGCGACTTAGGGTCCCGTCGATTACCGCCAATCACCGCTTAGCTCTCTGGACCTGACCAGAGAATAAACATCGTGCCTGGCCCATTTACGCCGCAGAATCAAGAGTAACGACATACTTACCACGATTCTCACAATTGCACAGAGAATTCTTGCTCAGGGTAGAAGAAATATCATCAACTGGGTCCCAAGCCACATCGGCATCAGAGGGAACGAGCTTGCTGACAGACTAGCCGTCGCTGGCAGGGGTATGCCCCAAATCCCATGACGATAAAACCAAGCCGAAAATTACTTAAGGAGAAGAGTGCCTTGGTTGGTCGTACCTTCTAACGGAAGCGCCACAGAGAGGAAACGAGAACCTCCCCCTCGGCCAGCTGGTACTCAGACGCCACAGGCTATAAACCACTGGCGCACTTAGAAGTAAATAACAGAGGTACCGAAGTCATTCTTCACAGAATTCGCCTTGGTTACCACTGTGCATGGCAAATTATCACAACAATTGAACGCGAAGCCGAACGCCACACTAGTCCACTACTTAGTAAATTGTGATCATACACAATTCCTGAGACAGGGACCGCCCACAACAGCCGCCGTGCTGGTAAAGACGCTGTGCGATATGCTTACACCATGGCGGCAGGAGTATCTGCTGGCAATCCCGCCGCCACGGTAAGCACCGAGTGTCAGACAACTAAATGAGACAGCCGTAAAAAGCTGACACAGGCCGGGCCAGATTTAGAAGGCCCGGGCGAAGCTAGAACTTCGCAAATCATAAAGAAGAAGAAGAGTAACGACAAGCCTCTGGGCTAGTACAGTGGTAACGTGTCGGCCTCTCATCCGAGGGGTCGGCGGTTCGCGCCCCGCCCAGACACTAGAAGTTGCAATTGTCGCCTGGAGGTTACGGGTAAGGACTAAGCCGAGTCAGCACCAGCTGACACACGTTAACGAGTCGACGTTAGTCGACACAGGAGGGGCTCCCCTCATTGGCATAGCCCAGGCGAAGCTCAGCTTCGCATAACGGACTTATCCTTATGAGTAACGACACACTCATCGGCTTGACTCTGACCGCAACACATCCGCTGTAGACTCCTTAAATAAAGAGTTAATTTGACTACCGTGTGTTTACCTTTAACAACACTGGTGACCTCTGGAGTTAAGAGTCTATTATAGCCATAAGCCTGTTAACAAGGCTTATGGCCACTGCTCACCTGCACCATTGCCTGCCTTCCGGAATGGTTTTTGCAGGTGGAACAGGAGTTCCTCCTTCGCCACGTCACCTCTCCACTCACCAAATATCGAATGCTGGTGACAAATCTCCCACCTGAACTTCTACTCTCCGTCAGCGACCTCCTCAACAACCCCGAGTACAATTCCTATGAACTCCTCAAGGAAGCAATCCTGCAGCGAGCGGCGCCTTCCCCACGACACGCGTTGCGTGCTCTTATCACGACAACGTCGCCGGACGGCCGTACGCCCTCAGAAATGCTCCGACACATGCAGCGCACGTGCCGACACACACCTGCCTCCTGATATTCTGCGCTCGATGATCCTCCAACGTCTGCCGGCGGCGCTTCAGACCGTCCTACTGGCCTCAGAACTCCCCATCGAACAGCTAGCCTTGAAAGCAGACGAAATCCTCGCAATACAAACCAGCCCACAAGTCTCATCAGTGTCCAATACATGGTCTCTAACCCTGGAGTCCCTCGCTACGCAGGTTGCCGAACTCACAACCGCCGTTCGATGGCTCGCAGCCCGCGACCCTTCATAAGTTCATCGCGTCCTAGGTCCCGCCATTGCAGCCCCACATCGCCCCGTGCCTACCGCGACTGCGGACGAGACTACGCGCCTCAGCACCGTCAAAACTACAATCACCGCCCTCCCCGACTCCAGGTATCTATTGTTTCTATCACTCCAGATACGGCACTCGGGCGCGTCAGTGCGACCCTCCTTGCTTCTGGCCGGGAAACGGGCACCGCGGGAACTAATAGCGCCGGTTTCTCGCGGCCCCAGATGGCGCCTGCTCTACGTCCGTTACACCAATTCTCACCTACGGTTCCTGGTAGACACAGGAGCGGAGGTCAGCCTTATCCCTGCATCCCACAGGACCTCGCCTGCATCTCGCACGCTGGAAGCCGCCAACTGTTCTCCCATTAACGTATACGGTGAGCGCTCCATGCCACTCCTTTTCAGCAGCACCCTCCACCTGGGTGTTCCTGGTTGCTGATGTACAGCAGCCAATCCTCGGAGCAGACTTCCTCGCACGGGCGGGAGGCCCTTGTACACTAGTCAGGAGCCCGCAGCAACGCCTCGTCGGCCCTAGTACGAGTCTCCTGCATCTACAGGGTGCTAACCAACCAATGCGCCTACAGAGCCCTGCTCCGTGACTTTCCAGCGCTGACGAAACCCATCAACGTGACAACACCGCCACACACTGTCACACACCACATCGTCTCGGATGGCCCACCGGTCCCTTCCCGTTGCAGGCCCCTCGCACCAGACCGTTTCCGCATCGCCAAGGCAGAGTTTGAGCACATGAGGGACCTTGGAATCATACGCCCTTCCAGTAGCCAGTGGGCATCTCCTCTGCACCTCGTACGGAAAAAGGACAGCGATTGGCGCCCTTGTGGGGATTATTGCCATCTCAACACAGCTACTGCGCCAGATCACTATTCCCTCCCGCACCTCCACTCCTTGACATGTGAACTCTCAGGGTGCACCATTTTCTCGAAGATTGACCTTGTCAGAGCGTACCATCAGATCCCCATCACTGAAGAGGACATTCCAAAGACGGCTGTGACCACCTCTTTCGGCCTATACGAATTCTTACGTATGCCGTTCGGCCTCTGCAATGCAGCCGAGAACTTCCAGCGCTTCATGGACTACAAGGTGACTTCGTCTACATCGACGACATCCTTATCGCTAGCCGCAGTAGTGAGGAGCACAAACAACACCTCTTCGCCCTGTTTGACTGCCTACAGAAAGCCGGAATCGTCATCAACCTCGGTAAGAGTCTCTTCGGAGTCTCCTCTCTTACTTTCTTCGGCCACACATAACCGCCGATGGGATCACCCCTGTGCAGGAGAAGACCGACAACCATGAGACAGCTTCGGAAGTACCTCGGTATGATAAACTTCTTCAGGAGGTTCATTCCCAGGTATGCTCCTCTTCTGGCTCCCCTACAGGCCCTCCTCAACTCATCCTGGTCAGGGCGCAGCAGAGACATTACATGGACCCCTGAGGCGACCGAGGCTTTCGAGACCAACAAAGATGCCTTAGCCTCAACCACCCACAGCAGGGGGCGAGGCTTAACATCTCCGTAGACGCCTCAGACACCGCCATGGGAGTCGTCCTGCAACAAGATCCAGGTAATGGTTGGCAGCCCCTGACTCTCAGCCCACAGCAAAGCCGTTACAGTGCCTTCGGCAAGAGCTCCTCGCCGTCTACACTGCCATCAAACACTTCCGGACATACGTCGAGGGGAAAGAGTTCCACATCCTGATGGATCACAAGCCCCTCACCTTCGCCCTGCTTAGCAGGAGCCGTCGTCAGTCCCCACGTGAGGAGAGGCACCTGGATTTCGTGGCCGCGGATGCCCTATCCAGGGTATCGATAGCCATGCAATGACCCCATCGACTATCATCTAGTTCGCAGGGAACAGCAACAAGACCCTTCCCTTCCCAGACTTATCGATGGAGATACCTCTCTTCAGCTGGAGCAGGTGCAACTTCAGAACTCGCAGGACACCATCCTCTGCGACACCTCACTGGGCCGACCCCATCCTTACATCCCCCCATCACTCCGACGGCAGTTCTTGAGGCTTACCATGCCCATCGGGGAATACGTGCAACCCATGATCTCATCCGCAGCAAAGTTGTCTGACCGGGCATCAATAAGATGTCCAGCACCTGCAGCGAGTGCCAGCGCAGTAAGGTTCACCGACATACTAATGCTCCCCCACAGGTGTGCCTGGTACCAGACGGCCACTTCGAACACGTACACCTGGACGTGATTGGCCCTCTCTCAGCCGACCAGGGTTACAGCTATGTCCTGACAATGATTGACCGGTTTACCAGGTGGCCTGAAGCCACTCACATCCAGGATATCACCACCGCCACCATTGCCAAGACCTTCATCAGCACCTGGATATCGCGCTACGGAACTCCTGCGACGATCACGACCGATTGCGGGTCTCAGTTCGAGTCCGAGCTCTGGAGGCAACTGATGATTCTTCTCGGCTTCTCGCATCCGGACCACGGCATCCGGACCACGGCATACCATTCCAGTGCCAACGGCATGGTAGAGCGCCTACATCGCCAGTTGAAGGAGACTCTTACAGCCTCATCCTCCATGCGTCAATGGGTGGACCAGTTGCCCTTGGCGCTCCTGCACATACGAACCTCTTTCAAGCAGGACCTTCATCACACCGCAGCTGAGATGGTTTCGGAACCACGATAGCCCTCCCTTCCGACTTCGTAGTTAGCTCCGGAAGTCAGGACCCAAGAGCTTTTGGAAAGCAGCTTCGCGACCGCATGGCCCGTATCCGCTCTCGTCCTACGCGACCTTCATGGCAGCGAGACATTAACTTACCACGCGACCTTCATGGCAGCGAGACATTAACTTACCACGCGACCTTCACGACTGCTCACACGTCTTCATCAGGCGACCCACCAAGCCACCTCTGTGCCCGCCCTACGAGGGACCTTTTCCTGTCGTCAAGCGGGACGGTAAGGCCATCACCATCCGGCGTCCCCGAGGGGAGGACATCGTCTGCATCGACCGACCAGTTGCCCTTGGCGCTCCTGCACATACGAACCTCTTTCAAGCAGGACCTTCATCACACCGCAGCTGAAATGGTTTCGGAACCACGATAGCCCTCCCTTCCGACTTCGTAGTTAGCTCCGGAAGTCAGGACCCGGGAGCTTTTGGAAAGCAGCTTCGCGACCGCATGGCCTGTATCCGCTCTCGTCCTACGCGACCTTCACGGCAGCGAGACATTTACTTACCACGCGACCTTCACGACTGCTCACACGTCTTCATCAGGCGACCCACCAAGCCACCTCTGTGCCCGCCCTACGAGGGACCTTTTCCTGTCGTCAAGCGGGACGGTAAGGCCATCACCATCCGGCGTCCCCGAGGGGAGGACATCGTCTGCATCGACCGTGCGAAACCTGCACACCTCCAAGAACCGTGCACGGTTTCGAAGGTTCGTTTCGCGACCGCTACACTGGAAGGGGAGTGCTGTGGTGACCAACTTGCGACAAGCTTCGGCACACCGTAGGACCTGACCTATTCCATTTGGCGACTTAAGGTCCCGTCGATTACCGCCAATCACCGCTTAGCTCTCCGGACCTGACCAGAGAATAAACATCGTGCCTGGCCCATTTAAGCCGCGGAATCACGAGTAACGAGGAGGTGTTGGTGGAATTGGGTTGGATGACGATTTCACTGACCATGGTTGAGAGTTCACGAAGAGTTGGCAAAGCAGGTGGGCCGGAATGGCGAAGGTGGTGGTGTTGAATGCAAGAATATATCTTCAGCGACTTCGTCAGGGGATAGCAAAGAGAGGCGTGAGCAGACATGTTGCAATTAAATATGGGTCTGGTAGTGATGGCTAGATGTTAAGGGGGGTGAGGAGGCGCTTCGGCAAGAGTTGATCAACAACAGAGCATCGGCGATGAGCGTGACACCATAGAGCGGTCGGCGAATTACTGTTCTTGAATACCGCTTACCACCATGTGTCAGTGAAACGGAAGATGGTATTAGAGCAGGAAAAGGGTCTTGGCTTTTGGGTTTATTAGGGACGGTCGATGTGGTAGCGGTGAGCTGAGACTCTGTGTGGCTTCATGTCTGCTGTCTCTTTCTTTCCTGATGAGACGTCTCCTTTAGTGCAACGGCTCCCTTCAAGGTAGATGCTTGGTTCTCTCTGCATGAGTGTCAGAAGTGCCAAGATGGAACTTTTTACAGGAAGGTAGCTACTGGGACAGAGGTGTGAGGTGCTATCATCCGACCTTTCTGGGCATTGTTTACACATACATATATATATATATATACATGCATACACACATATATTTATTTGTATATACATATTCAGATATATATATATATATATATATATATATATATATATATATATACATACCCGCACAGTCTCATGCCCGTTGTTGTTGTGGGGGCGGGGGTCTTAGGAGACGGAGATTGAGACCTTATGTTGGGGATCAGCCCTATGCTCAACTTATTTGCATGGTCTTCCAGTTTCTTCCCCTTTCCTTTTCCTTCTCTTCTCCAACTTCTACTATCTACTCCCTAAAGTGTGAGAGCCGTGTTGACAGGATGAAAGGCTGATTTTGTGCCAGTCATGAACGGTCTAGGGGAGCCATGTGCATGGTATTCCTCTGCTTAGTTGTCTAGTCCTTACCTAAGGGGACCCTGAGGAGTGGACCATTTCACTCCCCAACATACTCCAGGTTTACCATGGCCAGTAATGGAGATTATGTACTTTTATTAAGGGCAATAAGACCTGCCCTTCACCAAATAGCCCTACTGATTATGATTCCCCCGGTCCCCATACCCCAGGCTCTTATTTGACCACGACTCAAAACACTACTACTACCCCCTCCTCAATGCCTACTGCCCACAGTACGTCCTCTTCCACAAGGCCCCGTCCGTCTCCTATCCTTTCCTCTACAAAACTTCTCAGTACTATATTTAGCCCAGCTAAATTGGAACGAGTTTTTTGGGATCCTCTCTACAGCCCCTTACTCTGATAACACTCTCCTCCTCTAACAGTGCCCCCCAAAACAAGTAGGAATAGTTTCATTCCCTTAGTATCCTAATCGTTCCTGCCATGTCACAGTTACATCCGAATCCGGAGCTAAAGCTTTATCAACTCTGGCAGACTTCACTGGCAAACACATTCCTGCATACCCTCATCCCTCCTTCAATACTTGCATCGGACTGTCTCCATCTCCCCGACAAACTGTCCTGTCTACGACCGATTGTGGAGAAGACGTACTCGCCTGCTTTGTGGACTGTGATGTAGTATCAGTACAATGCTACACCATTACCCCTAGAGGCCGCCGTAAGGCATCCACCAATATTGCAAAGATTACTTTCCATACACATGACCTCCCCCTTCATGTCTACATTGTCAGAATGTCAGAATCGCTGGCGTCAAGGCCACCTTGCCAAACAACCGCTCCACAGCCCGATGCCCTGTGAGTTCCCCTTGCTTCATCTGCATCATCCCCCTTCCTTATCCATCATCCCTTCCGCTAACTCCTAGATACACACCCCTTCCTGGATTCTCTCCCTCTTGGCATTTCTGAAACTGCTCTTTGATCTAATCGCCAAGAGGCCTTCCTCCTTTTGCTAATCCCATTCTTAACCCTGTGGACATCCTAAGAGAATCCCACACTTTTTCCTTTGACAACTTTGATCTAATCATCCTTGTTAATGCCTACTTTAGCCCATTTACTCGCCCTCACATACATATGCATGTGTCTGTATATGCACACACACACACACACACACACACACACACACACACACACACACACACACACACACAGATACACACACACATATCGTAGAAGCATATATAAATTGACTGACTGACTTTCAGTTTACGCATACGAGACGTGGAATCCCTGCATGTGAGTGTAACACCATCTAAACCCAAAGACCAAGAAAGGCGTCAGGAGATTCGAATGCTGAGAAAGTCTGCTTTTAACTACCATCATGCCTGTAAAGACTAGACTAGACAGAAAAGTGGAGGCGTCATGCTTGCACTATGCATACTTGCTCAGTCTTTCTATGGCTTAACACAGCAGTACTTTCAAATGCAATAATAAAAAAGATCTTTCTCTGTTGGAAACGACATCCTACGATGGCCTCTCAAATTCCTGTCTTGAAGAACTAGTTTTCTCAAATGCAAGCGTTCTGCCAAATGAACCAAATAGCAGTATTTTCCCCCTTTACTACTAAGTGATGACATAAGTTATCAATTATAAAGTATTTTTTCCTTTACATATAAGTAAATAGTCATTGAATACCTGGCTAACCTGGGTGTATTGCACAATATACGAGTAAGGAAAACTGAAAAAAGGTATTGCTTCACTGAGTTTACTGTACTAAGTAATTATGAACCGCAGCAGTAAACACACACACACACACACGCACACGCACACGCACACATGTATGTATGCGTGTGTGTGTATATATGCATATACGTGTAAATATATATATATATATATATATATATTCAATTGCAATACAGACGATATAATGACGAGAACTAATTTATTCTGGTGCCCCTAAAATGACGGTAACTTTAATTCGATACTTTCCCATGGAAGTAACTAGGAATTTAAGGTTCAGTTTTATGCAAGTAACAGTAATGGTAACGCAATTACTTTCAAAATGTGATGCAACCACGACTACACACACACACACACACACACACACACACACACACACACACACACACACACACACACACACACACACACACATACACACAGACATACATATACATACATACATACATATATATATATATATATATATATATATATATAAACACAGTATACAGATATATATATATATATATATATATATATATAAAATATATATGTATATATATAATATATATATTTATATATAAACACAAAGTATACATACATACAGATATATATATACATATACATATATATATATACATACATATACATATATATACATACACATATATGCTCTCTCTCTCTCACACACACACACACACACACACACACACACACACACACACACACACACACACACACACACACACACACACTGTAAAGGGTATTTGAGAACACCTTAAACATATGGTTTAGCAGGAGTGGTGAAAGGAGCGTAAGCAACACAGATATTCACACGGATACAAGTCTTTGGTAAGGTCTGCCCGCAGGGGGGGGGGGGGGGCGCGGCTGGAGCGAGCCTGACCGACAGCGGTCGGCAGGAACTCCCTCAAGTGACTCTCTGAAAGGACTCTGTCTGACATGGGTTATCCTGAGCCTTAAGTATTGGTGGGTGCGTGGGGCACGCCCTGTTTTGACCAGGGCGCCGGGTGTTTCCCTCGAGGCGCTTCCTATTCTGGAGTAAAGTCAGGTCAACCAGCTGCCCGGGCCTGTCACACCGCTCTGCCACCTACCTCGCGCCTTGTCCTCGAGGCGTCTGATATTTGCCTCAAGGGTGACCCAACCTGGCTGGTTCTTGACTTGTAAACACTTCGTTCTTGCGTGTGCTGTCCCTGATGCATCTTCGTGGCTGCTCGTCCCTGTCGTCGTCTTCATATTGGTCCCTGGTAAATCCGTTCGTCCTCGACATCCACACGTCCTCCTTGACTTCGGATTCGTCCTCGTAGTCCTCGACCAGGCCTAACTCGGAGGCTTACTCGCCCAATGCACGTTCCCGCAGATCTTATCCAGGTCCTTCTTGCTCGTACCGACGTCCTCGTTGTCCTCGTCAGGATCACGGGCGTCCGGCAGGAAGTGTCCTCTTCGAGCTCCTGGAGGTTGAGTGGATCTGCAGCGTCTAGGCAAGTTCACAGCACTACGGGTCGACTGGTACCTGCTCTGGCGAGTTCCTGGTCCTTCACTGGATCGACGGGCGTAATTATCCTAGTCTTTCTCGGTATCTGGCGATCTCCCGGTGACAATTTCCACAGCGCCCGAAGGTGACCGTTTCTGCAGCAGGGCCTCCTTCGGTACTATGACAGATATCGTGAACAAGATTATACACATAAGGGCCAAGATAGAAAGAGAAAAGAAAGACAACAGAGAAGAGGGGATGTTAAGCGCCACTAGCCGATTATTTATATTATTTGCAGTTTTTATGATAGAATTTTCGTTATTTTCGTCTTCTTTTTTTTCATTTTGTGTTTTATTTTCACAAAGTTACGGAAAAAAATAGGAGAGAGAGACGGTAACAGTGGTCCGCATAGACCTAGCTTGAACTGCTAACCGTCTCTGATAGACAGGAGGGTAAAATAAGGGAAATGACAAAGGCATCCGCAAAGATTTACTTGAACCAATTGTCGTAACGCAGAGAAGAAATGTATGTCACAAGTCACACATCACGACTTGACAAACTCGCGGGAGTGCGTGAGAGAGTGTGTGTGTGTGTGTGTGTGTGTGTGTGTGTGTGTGTGTGTGTGTGTGTGTGTGTGTGTGTGTGTGTGTGACAGTTAATGAGAGTGAAAGTGACCTCACACAGACCGGACATGGGTGCCAAACACGGAAATTAACGTTAATTTTACACAAATGCAATAAACTAGCTATAGAAGTAATACAAAATTATTTCAAATACTACATTGAATTTAACATTTAATGATATTCGACAGAAAGACGCACTAATGAATGGTGACGAATCTTCTCGGGGAAAAAAATTCTGCCGAGGTAACATGTCAAGCTGCGCATACAGACTTCATTGACGGGGGGGGGGGGGGTCTATACCCCAAGAATGCCGTACTTCATGAAGCGAAATGAGCTGGGAAAATATTAATAACCCACTCTATCTGCGAGTCTGTGATGGGCGCTTATGCACTGAATGCTCTACAGCTATTTATCATGAATCACAACTCGATGGGATTTACCCCAAACATGGCAGCGACGTCAAGGGGGTGAGCGGGATGTGATTAATAAGAGAATCTCAATTCTAGCTTAAACCCTAGTCCTACATTATTTATCGGACGTAACCGTGGGTCACACCGGCTCAAAAAATTGCCGAACAAACTATCGTCGGAGCGCGGATCTTTAGGCATATACGCAACCCCAAGTAATCAGGCATTCTGACACTATGATAAGGGGAAGATCCCTGGCGCTATATAAAAATGTAAGTAATTCGCGTTACAAGCTCCGCTCTAGCGCCGATAGAACGTATCACCAATAAACATACAACGGATGCTACACGTTATCCTATAATGTAAGTCTCGAAAACAATATACAGGAAATGCCAGCGGTTCTCACATTCATTTCACGTGTCAATCACTCAGAGTGAAAGTGGGGTCAGGTCACACAGCTGTCCCAAGCAGATGTATTGATAAATTTCACTCTGAGGTCAGGTCAAGACGGGAAATGGGTAGTGAGAAAGAATAATGATATGATGTTCATGAAAACAGTAAAATCATGAACGCGCTAAATTCGTTGCAAATGAAACAAAATACTCTCTAATCACGAGAAAAAATAAACAAATACGTAATAAATGAACGATATTCCTATTGTTTGAACCCATACCGTTGATCACACAGTAATGTGATCTGAGGTCAGCAATTGAGAGCGTACCATTTGCTGTCAATTAGCACTTTAACCTAACAAAACCAGTGTGAGCGTAACTGCACATACAGCTTAACACATTTATGGGGAAGATAAAAGAAAGGAAAAATGGCCCTAATATGTTCTCACAACAGGTTCTGAAAACTTTTGCGTGTATGGGAGCGACTGGTTCGAGCAATAACCAGATTTCGGAGACTGTGAGTCCATTGTTGTGTGCCAAAAGGACACAACGAACCACCCTGCCACCAGAAAGTAAAGGCTCTTAAAAACCTTAAACATATGGTTTAGCAGGAGTAGTGAAAGGGACGGTTGGCTTAACCTCTTTTATTGAGGAGCGTAAGCAACACAGATATTCACACGGATACAAGTCTTTGGTAAGGCTTAGTGCTTGGTCTGCCCACAGAGGGGGGGGGGGGGGCGGCTGGAGCCAGCCTGACACACAGCGGTCGGCAGGAACTCCCTCAAGTGACTCTCTGAAAGGACTCTGTCTGACCTGGGTTATCCTGAGCCTTAAGTACTGGTAGGTGCGTGGGGCACGCCCTGTTTTGACCAGGGCGCCGGGTGTTTTCCTCGAGGCGCTTCCTGTTCTGGAGTAAAGTCAGGTCAACCAGCTGCCCGGGCCTGTCACACACACATATTGAGGAGCTAACGCCGAAGGAGCGCAAAGCTCTTTGCCATTATCTTTAAAAAGAAAAGTTTTTAACCAATGCGTCCTCCCAATTATGACCTGTATATCAGTAACATGGACGACAACCAAATTACTAGAGAGGAAACTAATAAGTGCCCAGAGAGGGGTGGAGAGGTTGATGCTGAGAATTAGAGATCGGATGAGGGCGACGTGGATCAGGCAACAGACAAAAGTGGAAGATAAACTCGGGAGCATCAAAAAGAAAAAATGGCAATGGGCTGGTCATATATGTCAGAGGCAGGACGACAGATAGACAGGATAAGTTCCAAAATGGGTTATAGATAACATTAAGAGGCCAAGGACCAGACCAGTGACAAGATGGCGTGACGAAATAACGAAAATTGGGACCAAGACTGGAAACAATTGAAACAGTGAATTGATACAGGCTGATGATGATGCACACACACACACACACACACACACACACACACACACACACACACACACACACACACACACACACACATATTTGTAGGTCTGTCGCGATAGTCCAGTGGTTAGCGCATTGGACTCCGGCCCTTGTGGTCCCGAGTTCAATTCCCCGTCGCGGCGGTCATAAAAAAGCCTGCGCTCTGACTGTTGGCTCGAGCCCGAGAAAACGACATATCGCCTTGAGAAGTCAAAACACAGGTGTCATAGGGGAAGTCACCGCCATGGCACAAGTGTTAGCGCGCCGAACCGCGGTTGATTAGGAAGGGCATCCAATCAGGCAAGGGTGACACTGCCATATAACCTCTCAGTAGTGAATTGAGAGAGGCCTATGCCCTGCAGTGGAATGAATGGCTGTTTGAAAAAAAAAAAAATATATATATATTTGTTTCAATATGTATGTGTGTGTATATATATATATTATGAATATATATATTTATATATACATATATATACATATATATATTCATATATATATATTCATATATATATGCATATATATACATATATATATATATATATATATATATATATACACATATATATATATATATATATATATATATATATATATATATATATATATAGAGAGAGAGAGAGAGAGAGAGAGAGAGAGAGAGAGAGAGAGACAGAGATAAAGAGAGAGAGAGAGAGAGAGAGAGAGAGAGAGAGAGAGAGAGAGAGAGAGAGAGAGAGAGAGAGAGAGAGAGAGAGTGTGTGTCTTGAAGGTGTCCGCCGAGAGGCATGTGGCCTGACCAGCCGTGGTGTGAAGGTGACAGTGTGAAGTGTTTGGGGAAACTGGGACCTTGTTCATTACATCGCAATGGCGGACGAACACGAAATGTTTGGAATTTTATAGCGTGTGATTGCATGACGTTCTCATGGCATGGTTGCCTGCCAGATGAAGAGGAAGATGGTGAAGGGGGTGAATACGAAAGGAAGAAAGAAAAAAAAAAACGAAAAAAAAAAAAGAAGAATATTCGGAGGAAGATTAGAAGCTGAAGAAAAAGAAAAAGAAAAAAAAAAAAATGTTTAAAATCAAAGTTCTCGAAAGAAAAGTATTATTAGCATTTTTGATATACGATCGGCCGACGCGGGCGCGGGGTCAAAATAACACACCACATGGCCGGCCCTTCCAACTTCGACGAAAATATAGGAACGTGCGGGCGGAAGGCGAGCAACACCTGTGCCAGTTTCCTCGGGCGTGAAGGAGCGTCTGATAAGTGATCGATACCAGGCTTTCGTGACTAGACAGACAATGAGGGGGCGTGGCACCTCGCCTCAGCCTGCCGTCCTTCTCTTTGCGTCACATGCAGCGTAAATTGGGGTCTTGCCATGGTGTAATTCACGCGAGGAATAATGATGGGGAAACCAAGCAAGGAATTGTTAAGAGTAAGTGTCTTGTATCAAGGTAAATAGTACCTTTCGGGAAGGTTATTCACGCGGTTCGTAATGAACAAATAGTTTGTGCATATGTCATATTTCGAAACCATTCACACTTGTTTAAATGTTTGTGGAATAAGTAAGAAAATATATGTAAGACTATCGAAGTATCATTGTCGATATTATATAATCAACTTCGTTTTCTATGGATTATCTGATACGCCTTTTCCCGCATTAAAAGATTTTTGCAAGCACAGAGGCAAAATACCTTATCCTTACCCCAAAAAGGTAATCAGATAAACACAGCTCACTTTGCAACTGTAGCGATAAGAATAAAGATACATTATGTGCGTGTGAGTAGGAACCAACTTGTATCTGCACTGAGTCAACCAACACATGTTTACAGATATTGGAAACCCGCTTACGTCCTCTTTATTTCCCCATGCCTTTTACACCCGTTTCCCAAGTCCCGAGTCTCCGCTGCTGCAAGTTACGTGTGCGTCTGCTCTGAATTTAAATGTGAATTCTTTCTGGATCACAGGGAGTGGCGGCTTGTTTATTTATCACTGTGCAGCTGTGTATCAATTTTAGTTATGAGTGAGGGTTCTGTGAAGTGCTTACCGTTGTTAACTGATGTTTGTGATGGTCTTGAAGGGAACGAATATGTGCAGGTTTTCAGATACTCATTCATGTGATTAAAATATCCTGCGTTTGTGACATAGACATTAAATACACATCCAAAACAAGAAAGAAAGAAAGAAAAAAATGCTTGCGTGCTTTCCCGTCCTTAATTAAGGTTTCTCAGAAAACGGAATTTACACATAGACAAAGGATATTAGATACGATGAAAATCAGTTTGTGATCCAAGTTGGAATCTCAATTTTAAAAGAGACTGCTATTTAATTATCTGCTTAATTTCGTTCGTTGTCGTTAATTAAATTAGGTTATATTGCTTAATGAATCTTATTGTGAAAATCTAAATCTAATGTAAATTAAATGCGTTTGTGTGGATAGTAAATTTCTTAAAGTATGCAGAAACAGATGTTACCAAGGGCCACGAACATCTAGTAAATTCAGAAAGGCTTTTATATATGATTACGTTCTAGCTGTCAATTCCTGAAAAAACATTGATGTATCATATTTATGCATTTATCTAAATCCTGCTGTAAATTTGAGGGCTAGTGGGCCATGATTGTTTGGGAATACCACATGTGGGTCTTGGTAGAAAAAAAAGTATGAAACTTCCCTAATGTTAGTAAATACATTGTCCTGACTTGGTGATTCTACTCATGATAATTTAACGTTTGATTTTGCGTTTGTCCCTTAACAAAAATTCCTACCCCTTACTCTCTTCTATCCAACCTGACTAGCGTATTTTGTTTTCCTAAAGTCCTTCGTGATATTCTAGCTGGATTCTGCAATGGTTAATGGCTAAAAGCAAAATAAAAGTGCTAGATTCTTATACAAAGGACGTTTTTTAACTAACTCTCAGAGAATCCTTTTCCCAACGAACTAATTCCAGAAACATATCCACCTAAATCCAGATTGCCATTAACGAATGAATCAAAGCCAACCAACTAAAACAAACAAATCCTAAACAGCTGTCCTGAGAATCCTTTAATCATCCTACAGTATCCCTAGGTTTCATCCCCATAATTCTAACACAAGTACACATCCTAACCAGCAGAACAGACGGCCCCTTGCCGGCTGACCAACCACGTGCTTGAACAGCGACGCAGGAAAGTCTCCATTCACGTCTTCAGCTTTAAGTCGGAGGCGATGACTAAGCATTAAAAGAAAACAAAAAAATAGGTGTTGTGTGGTGGTGTTGCAGTCCTGTGTCATTTGCATGTGTTCTTGGAATAATTCGGAAGTGTGTTTTGCTTTGTGTATATATCAAGGGTGGGTACTTGATCAGTCATTTGAAAATAGAGGAATACGAGGAAAATGATGATGATGATTATAAGAAAATGAAAAGAAAAATACTGAGTAGAACCAAAAGGAAGAAATAAATAATAATAATAATAATAATAATAATTATAATAATGATAAGAAGAAAGCGAAGAGAATTCGAATTACTTAGTGTTTTGCCAATATAATTCTGTGTCTTGGGTTCTTGTCTCCTCGATAACTATGCGTCTCATTTAATGTGATGTCTGTCACTCGAGGCGCCAAGTCCTTTGGAGGAGAGGCAAGAAATTTCAACACTAAACAACACTAGTCAGGCTGGAGTTAACATGAAAATAATTATTCTCGGCAAAGTCATGACACGACGTAATCAATTACATAATTTGAATTTCTGTGATGGACACTTACGCGGATAATTTGAGGTGTGGAAATATTTGAATTGCTTCAAAAGCCTTGTGCTTTAATTTAAAAAAAATATATACACACTCATACATGCAAACACACACACGCACGCACGCACGCACGCACACACACACACACACACACACACACACACACACACACACACACACACACACACACACACACACACACACACACACACGAACACGCACACGCACACAGAGTCCCACACACAGTCAAACACACATTCACACAGAGTCCCCCCCCCACACACACTCCGGGTTGTATCTCTCCGTGCAGACGCCGCCGTTATCCTCTGACTCTCTTGGAAAGGGATCGAGGGGTTTCGAGGTAAGCCGCCCCAGCTTATACAAAGGGCTGGATTTCTTTTCCGCTTATACTATTTCAGTTATTTGAGTTTGTAGAATGCTCTATCTGTAATGGTTTGCATCTCAGTTATACGTATGGACTGTGTAGCTGCTAGCGTGTCTCAAGAAAGAGGAAATAGGATAAAAGCATGGCTGCCGAGAGCGAAGTGGGGATTCCTTACGGCATTCTACCGTTTTGCATTTATTTATAGGCACAACTACATGAACCTGCGGAAACCAAACAATAAGTAAGAGCAACGTAAAGTCAAATTGCTGCTCGAATGCTGTAGGTACTACAACGAGTGCTTGTGTTACTTTAGAGGAAACAAGTTAAGAATCATTGTCAAAATGACACACGTCATATCACAGAGTTTTTCTCAATGTATGCGCAGTCATATCAGGTCCAGCAGTACGTACAAAAGGTCCAATGTCTACCTATTCATTACGGTCTTATAACTCTGCCGTGTGGGAATTTTCTACATACACTCTTCGTACGTAAATATTATAAATATTCTATGCCGGTCTCCTTTCACGTGTATGCTTTTAAGTATTATTAGTGCTATTTTTTCTTACTATAATCATTAAAGTTATTTTTCATACAAGAAATAACTTATTATTATTCCACAATCTGAAGGTCAGCAATGTACTATCAAATCAGTAAAATCCTCCATCCTGAGAAATGTGTGCTGGTAGATCAGTGCGAAATCAATCTCCTTTCCATGGTTTGTTGAAGTTGTAGTGCAGTAACAGGAAGGTGTGTTCGTATTCCAGATCTTCATGTTGTGGAGAGATTTCTGTATTTAGGAAGGTGTATATACTTGTGTAGCTTTCTGTGTCTTGATAGCCTATATTAATTAACGAGGGTGAGCCGATCTTTTGCTTGGGAACCAGCCATTGCAAACATCGACATCTTAAGAGATATCTGTGAGTTGATTTTCCACACTTATCTTAACCCAGTTCCGGCGACATATTTACAAGGCCGAGGCAAACTTACCGCTTGGGAAATGGTGCACCCTCGACTTCTGAAAAAAACACCAGTAACGAGATCTTGAGCTTGGGCGTGGCAATGTGCAGTCTGACTCCCCATTCCAGTCCTGTCTGGGGTTTTGTCGTTATTATATAGATATATATATATATATACACACATACATACATACATATATATATGCATATATATATGTATATATTTAAATATATATATACACATACATATACACATATATATGCATATATATATATATATATATATATATATATATATATATATATATAAACATACAAATACGCGCACACACACTCACACTCACACTTACACTTACACACACACTCTCTCTCTCTCTCTCTCTCTCTCTCACACACACACACTCTCACACGCACACGCACACGCACACGCACACGCACACGCACACGCACACGCACACGCACACGCACACTCACACTCACACTCACACTCACACTCACACTCACACTCACACTCACACTCACACTCACACTCACACTCACACCCACACCCACACCCACACTCACACACACACACACACACACACCAGAATGTTGCGGAATTTGGCCATTTATTAAAAACAGCAGATTTGTTTTTTGTCTTGTTACGCTTATGGAATACCAATATTATTTATCAGCAAAATAAAGGTTTCAGTCAAACAAGTATCTCAGAGTCACATTAGTTGAAAGGAGGAAATAAAGAACATCTATTCCAGATATTTTTTGTTTGTTTTTTATTACAACTCTGAAATTGCTATCTGAGGGTACCTTGCTTTCACCTAGCGAGGTTAGGGCTGGGTGATTCTTACGAATATCAATTTTATTTTGCGGATTACGCCCTCACCAATTAGTAGGTTATTTCGTTCGTTAAATGAAATACTGTCTTTGGTAATTTTATTTTGTTACTATTAAATATTCAGTTACGTCAGAATATTTGTCAAATTCGTAGCTTGTAATATTGCTTTCCAATCATATTTTGTGACAGTTAAATATGATTTGCAGTATTTTTGGGAATATTTAGCTAAATTTAGAATATGCAGATTCAAGTTGTTTTTCCTCTATCTCATTTTAAGAAGCCATTACTTGAGAATCTAAATTCAAAACATAATATTATATTCTTAAAAGCTATACATAATATACATGTACATATTTTTAATTTTCCCCTACAAGGTCTTGAACATTCACAGCAGGAACACGAATAACACAAGAAAAACATTTCCAGGAGACTTTATTTCCATGAAAGTTTCTTATTTTGTCTGAATTTCATAGGGAAATGATAAAGCACAAATGACACACAGAACAGCTTGTTTTAAATTTATAATTGCAATCAAATACTTGGGAAAATCCAATTGTGATAATATATTCTAGGAAATTCGATGGAATTGAACATTCTTTGTCTGAATACATTGACTACACAACACATGTGATCTTGTTAATGTCTTAAAATAGCTCATCTTAAGTCAAAAAATCTATATGAAAAATTAAGAAATTGCAGCCGGAGGGTAGCCAGCAGCCATGTCCCGTCCCATGAGTATATCCACTTAAAAAGGTCCAAATTCTTAGCCTTCAATTGAGATATATATATATATATATATCTTACAACTCATTCACATTAGTATAAACTCTGTTCCAATCATCTGATAGGCAACTGCAACTTTCTTTACAATTTAAACTTTAGTATGACTCAAGTGTCTGCTAAGAGGTTTGGTAAAAGTCCTGGTAAATTGAGGACGACCACTTGTGGGGTTACCCTTCAACCTCATGCTTTCTGAGGCCATACAAGCCTGCCTTTCACAAAGCTCATGAATGATCAAACAACGAAACTCCTACCTACCATGAAAAAAATCTCATGTCTTACAATCTAAGAGATAAATACTTGAGAAGCAGGCTTAGGAAAAGGCAGGGGTGGAAAATGTTACAGAAAACCGCAGGCAACAATACAACATACTTTTATTGAAACCATCAAATATGACATTTAATAAAAAGTAGTGATAATTCTTGTACACCGTTATAGTACCATAACTTGCGCTCATATCATTTATGCCCAAATATTGAGTAAGAATAGTTCTAGTACACCATTTTTGCCCTCATACAATTTAGTTAACATTCAATACTTGAGCAAAATCACACAACCTGGCACAAAAAAGGACCAATCACAAGCATATGTTGGCAGGGTGGTGGTCCACTCACTCCACCTTTTACCCTGCCTGAATGGGGTGACGTGCTCACTTGCCCTCTGCCACCAACGTACGGCAGTGGTCGCAGCCACAGAAGTAACAGTGGCAATGGCACTGATGATAGGACATTGTTGAACATGAGAAGACACCAAAAGGATTCTGCTTACAGTAACATGCACAATGCGCAGCAGTCCAGGAACCATGGTCTGTACAAAGGAGCGAGGCCCTAAAAAGTTGGGGAGTGACTTGTTCAGCATTCTCCGTCTAGGAGCTAGGACCTGATCCAAGATGTAAACAATTGCTCTATGAACCTGGAGTCTTTCAAACAGCTTGTGTTATAGTGTGAAGATCTCCTTGAGGGACCAGCTGTTCCTGAGTGCTGTGTTTTTTTTTCTCCTAAAGTGTGGTTATCTTACATAACATGGGGCTTCTTGTCCAACAGGAAAATTAATTAAATCTAGGTGCCCTGCTTGGTTCAAATTTATCTGGCGGTCCTAATGCAAAAAGTACACTAAACTGAGGCCTGGTAACTGCATAAGGGTTTATTAATTTACGTAATAAGACACTTAGCGATAAAACGATATCTTATATCGAATTGGATAAATTTCTTCAAAAAATGTGAATATAAATATATTACATTCCTGTCAAGCTGCAACAACAAGTTCACGGCACCAGAGAGTTGAGGCGACGCACACAAAATTTACCTATTGTATGGAAATCTACAAAGATATCAAACTTTCTCTCAAACTTCTGAAAAGGCTTATTGTTACAAATATACAAATTCAAACAAACCACATAAATTGACTTGGAACTATAGTTTATCTTAGACCGTCTGCAAAAAATGAACCTAAGAAAAATTGAGGGCAAAGCAAATGACTAGATGCACACGGGTCATTTGGCCTGCGTGGGCCGGCCGCATTGTCACACACCAGTAAGCACCAGGACATACACATGTAGTTTCACCTCTCAGTCACAGGTATGGTTTACCAAGCGACTAAGTATAAATATGAAAAGATAGGTGGGTACACCTCTGAGAATCCTCTTTACTGTATATCATATGATTTCAAGAAATTACACACTTCAAACTTGCAATATGTCCCACATTGATAAGCATATATGAAATGCAGTAGGCAATATTCTTGGATAGGTACTTGAAAATAAGCAGAAGTACTCATACATGACTTTATATCACGGTGCTTTAAGTCTGAAGGGGGGAGAGAGTAGAGCAGTCTCCCATTTACAAGTTAATTTGGAAAAACAACCAAAATCCACAACACAGACTTTAGAGGACAACAATTTCATACATAATTTAATATCATTGTAACACTGAGCATATTCTACATACCCCTATGCACATCATTATAAGACAGTTCATATATCAAAAATGATTTTGGCAGGATAAACTCATACATATAGTAGTACTCTATATATTTGTATGTATACTTGTTTGGATGTATTCTTGTATGCAGGTGTATATGTATTAAAATTGTTGTGTATGTGCTAGTGTGTTTATGTATGTGTGATTTTGTATTCATGCATAACCAGCCATATCAACCATGGTACTCATTTTTTCAAGCTTTCGGCGACATCCTCACATGTTTTGGTAATGTGTGCTCACTTTGGCATCCTCTCTTAATTCAGATATAACGGTCCCTCTCAAACACATGCGCAAAGGCATCCACACACAAACACACACACACACACACACACACACACACACACACACACACACACACACACACACACACACACACACACACACACACACACACACACACACACACAAACCACTAATGACACATCCTATATGCATATACTGTTCAGTTTTTGTCCATTAAGTTCAAGCTTGAGGATTTTGATCATTTAGCCAAGATGTCCTGCAGCAGCAGATGAATGAAGCAGTTGTTGATACAACACATGGTGGGAAGGAGACGGTGATGCAGTTCCGATACTGATGCCCTCAGTTCGTCACTCATCATTGGCATTCACTCAGTAAGTATATCAACAAATAATCTTTTGCTGTCTTTATAGTTAATGGAACTAACTATTCAGAAATGGTTGTGGCTTACAAGAACTGACTCTGTATATTAGGCAGATGTAAGATGCTTAGAAGAAATGCATTCCTATAATAATATTCTCAGTAACATATTAATTTCTCTATCTAGCATCAGAAAAACTTCATGAGCCATGAATTGTGCACATATCACTGAAGAATTGTCCAACAAAGAGAGTTTGTTTAAAATCTAAAATTATGCCACACATCTAATAATATACTTGGTAGCAACAGTACAATGGGAACATTCAATCTTCAAAATATAGGCAACCATCGAGAAATCCTTTTTAATCTGGCATAATCAAATATCAACCTGTGCCTAAAAGACTAGGCTTAAGGTTGACAATCTGCAGAACATGCAGGGTTAAAACAGACACGTCTTTCCTCATCTTGAAACAGTATAACCCAACAATTTAGTCAGTACTATTTCAGGTCTCACAGCACTTTGGTCATTAAGGGATGGATGGCTATCATGAGTCCTGAATAATAGGGATGTTAATGACTTGTTTCTAACCCATGACGTTCCACAGTGGCTGAACCAACAACCAATCAGTTCCGTCACATCTGACCAGGGTAAGCTATACCCCTAGTCATCCTCCACTTTTACTTGGTGCCCAATGCAAAGGGGGATGAGGGGGACCCTGAACGATGGAAGTGCATACACTGCCACTTGTTGTCACGACGCTGCCACACTCGTGTCTCCTCGCTCTGTTGTGTGTGGGCTTGTCCTTGCCTGATGGAGAGGGAGTATAGCACGGTAAGCAACAACAAGACTAAAATAACATGTATATTTAATTTATTTATCGTAGCTCTGGGTATTTGGTCTTAGAATTTAAATCTGAGACTTACTTATCCATGTACTGGGTGAGGCGGATGTATGCAATGCAAGCTGCATCTTCACCCAGGAGATGTACGTGGGGACTGAGGATCATTGTATTTACTGCTTTACAGTTCTTCCCAAGCACTGAAAAAGGGGAGATTAAGGCATATTAAAAAATGTAATACTGTATGTTGTTAGCATTTCAGATTCAAATAATCTATGTTGATAAATGTTTATTTTGAAACCTATATTACAAATATTAGTTTTTAAATAAATATGAAACTGATTGCTGTCTGTCTTATCGATTCTTGTACCTCCAATAACTTTCTATCTAATTCCCCTTCCAAGTTTGCCCAATCAACTCTTCTGAAAGCCTCAATAACTTAATGAAGAAGCCTGCAGAGGTCAGTTACTGCAGGCATAATCACATCAAGATGCAGACACACCATTCTGACCCTGCCTTGTAACAGCACACAGTATGACCTTAGTGATTCACCTCCAACTCATTTGGGTTCTCAAGCACCTGATAAGGATGGCAGTTACATGAAGGTTCATTCTCATTGCTTTTTTTACTGCTTTCTATGGTTTTTGTCATATTTCTTAAACTAAAAAGCCCTTTTCTATGAAAGCAAAACTTATTTATCAAGCACATTTAAAAGGTAATACATTGAGCGGCATCTCTTTCACTGGTTATTCATTTTTCTTGAGCACATATTCTCTCTATAAATGTATGACTTCCTTGGTCTTATTCTACTCCATTCAGATCTACTTTAAAAGTATATTCTTTAAATACTTTTCTTTAAATAATTTCACAAAACAACATGTATGACACACCAGCACTGAATAAAATTATTTTGAATCCTAGTTGGAACTGATGATTATATCAGTGATTTTTAGGTGCCTCTTGTTCTAGATTCATCATTTTTACTCTCTGTATTCTGTATGAAAATGTCCTAAAATTTTCTAGTTAGTTTAGTTTATCTAACCTGACTCATTGTCCAACACTGTACTGCAAGAGTGGATCATGATTTTACTTCTGCTACTTTTACTGCACTGCACCTAATCTAAAGTAGCAAATCTGCCAAAATCAAAGAATGCAGAAAGATCGTTAACTCCGTGAGACCTTCATGTTTTTAAAAGTAATGTAAATGTACATATGTATTACATCTGTTAACATAGATATAAACGTTCATCCCAAATAAGGGAGGTCATACTGTCATAACAGAGATATCTGTTTGAGATTCTCTTCTCATGTCTGGCACAGCTAAATATCTCTTGGCAAAGCAACTGCTTACTAACATCCATAGGCAAGTGATCCACATTGCTTTTTGGTACATGTATCTCTAGAAAATCAGTCCAAATTCTTGAAGCTTCCAAGAATTGCAAAACTGATTTCACACAACAGTGATCTATGTTACTACAGCAATTTAAGTGACACAACTACATCCAGTACTCCAGGGACTTACTGTGCATGCACGTCACAGCATGACATTTTTCGTCTCCAATAAAGCAACTCATTGCGGTCATGTCGTCAACATTTATGATACACATCAAAGGGCTACATCTGACACCCATAACACTTTTATACTAAAATGAAAACAATGCCACAAAAAGCTGTTTAAAGTTACCATTATCAAAGTAAAATTTGTGGAACTCCAGGCCCTCCACTAAATTGCCTAACGCCTCTGGTTCGAAGGAGGTCAGGTGAGTGTCGCATATTTTGCTGAAAGAAAAACGAAACTTTGTAAAAATGCCGACCACCTACAGGGAAGGTGGCAGCAGGTGGGGAATCACTTGTAAATTACCTGCGTGTACATCAAAACCACTGACAGATCCCTGATAAAGCTTACTGTGAAAGAGAAGGGAGCAGACAACATGTTAATGCTACATTACATATTAGTCAA
>NC_061844.1:12678910-12693910 GCF_019202785.1 Penaeus chinensis
AAAACTCGTTCTTTCACGTTTTGCACGCACACGCTACCAGCTCAGACACACACACACTCAGATATCGTTTGTCTGCACACACACTCGCGCACGCAAGCATATATGCTCATGGACACACACGCACCCCTTGTGCATGTGTGGTCATATCCCGCAGGTGGCTTTAGGCATATAGCGGAGGCAAGAAAACAAAATACAAGCATCTATGTTTAAAATTCTATATCTATATTAAATCTGAGGAACAATGTCAGTGTTAAAATGCTAAAATACTTTTATGGCAATTTACGATAATCATATCATTAACTTGATTAGCTATTCACCAAACAGTTTACTATCTAAGCAGCATATAACGGCCGTTTATATTCAGTGGCCATTGGGAAAAAAATGTACAAACTAAATGTATATACAAAGGAGGATTTATTACCTATGATGAATCAGGAAGGAGAATATACAGATGTTTCAGAGATTCGTATAGAAACAAAATGTAAATGGCAATACAAATTATATATATTTTGAAGAAATAAGAATAAAAGTGCAGTTCTATACCTTTGACGACACTGTAAGTTCGAACTCACGATCCGGATAAAATGAAACGCAATTCGCAGCCATGTTGCAGGTAAACTTTCCCCTTATCCAAATTGTTTTTAGACATACTCAAATCATTATATTATTCTGCATCGCACGACGTTAACTGGATGCTCGAGAATCAATCAAAATAGTCAAGAAAGAAACACGACATTCATGCCGAGTCGAAAAAAGCAAACCCTATTTTCGTATTCTGACCATCTGACCGGATCGAAGCAACTAGAAGCTTCAAGAATCGCCGAAATACGAAGCATACAACTAAATGACGAGTGGAAAGGTAGAAAATACTGTCCGTTAAACTAAGAAACAGTAATGACGAGTTATTTTTATTAATCTGCGGTGAGTTTCTATTCCAGAGCCTGGAGAAAATAAAATCAAATGAACTGCCATTAATTACGCCTTATACAATTCACTTACATCTTTATATCATCAGAGCTATTTCTTTAACATTAACTTGATCATCAGTACATCTATCTACTGGAACGGGGAAAACACGCCCTAACAATCTACCATTTTTCACGACGAACAGTTAATGATTACGAGATATCCTATACTTATTTTCTCGCGTTTTCTGTCGTTATTACATTAAATTATCTTAACATGATATATGGAACACTTCCACAAAAATGATACCTTAGAGATGATTAAAGACTAAAATAACAGAAATCCACACAACATCTGAAGAAAACGGATGAAATACGGGAAAAGATGAAGGAAGAGGAGGAGGCAAACAAAAACACTATGAGCAACGCGCAATGGAGGCGAAACCAAACTATGAAAGGTTGTGGGAAGGAAAAAAGGGAGGAGGTACCAAGATCACTAGACTACACTGACGCTCTCCAGCCTCGGGGTGGGCCGCCAAGCCAACAGTGATTGTAAGATGCTGATACTCATCAACAGAACTTAACACTAGGATACCTTATGTGTACTGCTCTCACTACTAACTCGCCGCCATGTACATACAGGGCTCAATCGCGATGCGAGAGGTCTGCTAGCATAAAATGAAATCAGACTATAGCAATGGGTTGTCTGCTAGAGGCTGGACAAGGAGGGGAGGGAACTTCGCTTAAATGTAATAATGTAAAAGTCCCAGTCAAAGAGTTCAGTCTTAGGTCATATCTTCTGGTGGCTTGGCTGGCCTCTTCCTGCCCAGGCGGAGCCAACGCCGCCCGAGGGTCAAGGCCTTGCCCCAGCCATCCTCCACGGGCTATGGGGATGGCCGAGTCCTGCCATGATCCTACAGGAGGCTCCGTCAACGCAGTCCTTCATGAGGGGGTTGCAGGAAGACAGGTCAGGGGGACTAGTAGAGAGAAAGGGCTTCCAGGTCCACCTCCTGGGCATCCTCATCGTCAACGTCATCTAGTTCATCCGATGTACTTCGGTCGGACACATACCTCGGCCCTCGACGCCCTTTTGGCAACCATAAATGAGCCCACCGGGAAAAATATGACAAAGAAACAAAAATCAATTTTCGAGAAGCTACTCCGGGCGAGAACTTGTTCCCTGTACTACATGGAGTGATCAAATGCAGAGAGATGGAGAGAGAATAAAATAAACATTTATTTCTGAACCTGAAAGTAAAACGATTATAAATCATAAATACATTTTGAATGAGGGAAAGAAAACAAATGAAACTGAAATGTTGCCAAAAAAAGACTTTTACGAAACAAAATAGAATTCAAAGGTGTGAGCCCTCTGGACAGGCGAAAGGTGTACGACGTCGAACTGGACCTTCGAGAATGGAGGTCGGGGAAGAGGAACTTTCTGGAGACATTGACGATGGAGACGAAATTCGGGTTCTGCGGGTTGGGCGAGTGAGGGGGGGGGGGTCGGTACACGGTTGGAGGGAAGAAGGGGTCGGTACACGAGGATGAGAGAGAGGAGGGGGGGGGGGAGGAGGGGGCGTGTGTGACAAGTCTGCAATTCATTCACTACTTCTTACAACTCGAACTCGTTGTAGTTCAAGTTGTGTAACCTTCCATCACCAAAAGGTAAAAAAAAGTTTAAAAATGCGCTGACCTTTGAAAAAATACACACATATACGCACAAAAACACACAGGTATATATATACACACGTGTACACCCACTCACGTCGCTCTGCTAAATACACATTCATACACACGGTATGTACAAACACGTGAAGAGAAGAAACTTGAAAGAGAGAGAGAGAGAGAGAGAGAGAGAGAGAGAGAGAGAGAGAGAGAGAGAGAGAGAGAGAGAGAGAGAGAGAGAGAGGAGGGAGGGAGGGAGGGAGGGAGGGAGGGAGGGAGGGAGGGAGGGAGGGAGGGAGAGAGAGAGAGAGAGAGAGAGAGAGAGAGAGAGAGAGAGAGAGAGAGAGAGAGAGAGAGAGAGAGAGAGAGAGAGAGAGAGAGAGAGAGAGAGAGAGAGAGGGATCACAAATACTATATAGAAAAGGAAAGATCAGAGAATAAAGGAGGAGGAAGCCGACCGACAGAGGGACAAGCGCACAGCTGAGGTGGTACTCCGGGCTCATACAGCGAGACTTGGTGGTTGTGACTAGGCAGGTGGAGAGGAGAGGCAGGTGTTAGGAGGCAGTGATGTAAATGAGGCTAATAATTCATCCAAGCAAGCCTTGGAAAACTAAATATAAGATAAAGGAAGAAAAAATGTGGTAAACATGCACTGGATATGTGATATTTGTTCTACACCATATAATGTGGTATCTTTCTATCCAAATGGATTTTTTTTTTCACTTCTGCAAAAATGCAAAAATGCAAAAAAAAAAAAAAAAAAAAAAAAAAACCTCTGGAGACAACACTTATTTATTTAATTACCATTTTAGATATGCGTAAAGATCTGCTGATGCTTGAACGAGGAAATAAAAATCGAACGTCGGAGGGAGTGCATCACCTGCTCACTACAGTCTCCCTACACAAAAAGATTCCTCAGCCTACTAGCTACCATAAAACTGACGCTGCCCTCATCAACACAACTTTTGCTGCTGTCTATGCCTACTGATAGCTCCTCCTATGTCGTGCTACCAAACCACTCGACACAGTCACGCCGGTGTCATGTGAGTGTGTCATGCACATGGCCCCGTCTCGGCTACACTAACACTTTATCACTAAGGTTATTCCACGGCACGATCTCAACCTCGATGCAACAGTATTTCACACCAGAATCAGTCGCCATGTCGATAGGTTATCGGTTATGCAACACCACCCAGGCTCGGGCACACTCCACCGCCCGGCCTGCGCTTGTACTGTGACATAACGGCTGGCGTCACGCGTACACTGGGGGCACACCCGTGTCACGCCCCTCGGGACACCGGGAGAAGACGAGACAATGCCACCCATCTAGGTACCTCGTTGCACTAAGGAGCCTCCACTTGGCTGCCTGCTGTCTGTTTGTAGCTTCCACCGCCCCTCCCCCTCCCCCTTCCACCTCCCTCTTTCTCTTTCTCTCGCCCACACACTCACCTTGCCCGGCCATCACTCTACTGTTTTAACTCTCGTGCCTTGAACCCCCGCCCTCACACTACAACTCCCGACGCCTATGCATAGCTGTGCATGACACACTCCGATCCTCTGCTTTCGCACCGCTCTCGCCTCAGCAAATTCCTCTCCCGTTTTTTATCTGATTTTAAAGCCCTCACTTCACCTGTCCCCATCTGCCCTAGCACCTGGCTTCATCTTCTTCACCTGTGACGAAAATCCTCCTATTCCCATCCCACTCCTAAAACAACTGTAATTACTGATTTCCTGTCTATCTTATCACAGCAACTCGTGGGAACCCTATCTATTTTTCATCCTCTCCGTCGCTAATATTCCCTTTCTTTCCTATCCCTAACTCCCTCCCTCCCCGTCCGCATTTCCACCAGAATCCCGCATATTCTGATGTTGTTTGTCCCACCTTCCCTTATAATCCCCATCATTTATTTATTATAACGTCTCTCAGCACCTCCACTGTCAAGTAGCACAGCTGGCAAAGAGCAAATTTAGCACGAAGGAAGAAGCTAATCTTGGAGTCCCTTCGCCTTCCGTGACGTCAGCCACTACACTGGCAGATGGGTGTCATTAGGGCGAGTCTATATTTAAACATCGCTTCATAAAACAAGTTCACTCATCTCGGGAGACAGGCCGCTCTCCCTGCTCATAATCTGGTGCTCATAGCGATGCGTCTTTGTCATCATCGGTTGGGTTGAACAGCTCCCTCGACGCGGTGGAAGCCACACTACTCCGAGAACTTGCCGCTCCGACCACGACTTCCAAGGTCTACTGCGAGACGAGGAACCGATCATCACGCCAATCATCAACCTTCCGGGCGATTGTGTGTGCACGATCTGTACTCGGTGATTCTCTTGTGTGTGAGCATGTACTAGTATTCCCTGTGTACAATGTAGCCTCACTAGGGTGTCTGTCCTCGTCTCGGCTCCCTCTTGGTCCAAGATACACGTTCTTCGCACTCGCACAAATCGAGAGTATAATTTGATAAAAATGAATAGCATGCGGAAAGAAGATTAAAAATGGCGGTGATTACAGGGTCAGCAAAGGCATATTTGGTTAACGCTTTGGAGACTTTCGGCGAACGTGATTGGCTGATATCAGAATTATGTTTGTCTACTGCACTCCTCCATGTTCAGTGCAACATTAGTCTTGCAATCTTTCCCCTAAATCCCAGCAGTTACTATGTAAATTCACTCTATAATCGAATAGCCAATCTCATGACGGTATGAGTGACATCATTCTTGCATCAACCAGCGGAAGACATTGCTAGCGCTGTAGCATGTGGCTTTCGCGTGTCTTTGCCGACCAAGCAAACACATCCCAAAAATGTATGCAGATACAGCATATGGGTCTTAAAACCACTGAGTATCCATAATATGAATGAAATTTGGAATCAAGAATAGAAAATCCTTCACCGCTTGACCATGCAAGGAATATATAATATGCACTATGTACATATTTCCCAAACAGCATGATACAGGAGAAAATAACGAAATCTTCACTGAGCTTTCTTAACTACCAGGAGACATGGTTAGATCTTCCTGCTGTGGTTTTAATCAGAAACTTGATTTAAAGATACAATCTGGATATGTACGAAGCCTTCAAATGCCGGGCATGCTTAATATACCAGTAGCACGCTCTAGCTTCTCTAGATCGTCGTCGGAGTTAATGCATTAACGTAAATAGAACACACATGCTTTGTAATTAGGTAAAGTCTATTACTCTATGGAAAATACACTCACATTTCGATGTTAGTATCTGTAAATGAACACTCTGAATACCACGTTTTCTAAAAGAGAAAACAGCAGGCGACTGTTGTGTCTATGTAACTATGTAATGCGGGCTAGTCTTGTGTGAGCAGGGAGCAGGCAGTACTTGTTTTGTTGAGTGGTGACGTGTCTCACTCAGGACCTGTTAGTTAAGGTAGTTGGTTGGGCCATTACCAAGTGTCTTGGTAGCTCCCTAGTGGATATGTGGGCGTGCGGGATCACGCCCACACCGCGCCCACTTACCGCTGTTAGGTTGGCTGGTGCTCAGCTGGACACTGCTCAGCTGGACGCTACAGGATTTGCGGTCTTGCCGCGCGGTTTCTGTATTATTCTCAGCTTTATGATCTTTTGTAGAAGCGGTAGGGTTGGCTGCCGCAGACGGTGTGGCAGGGGCGGTCGACGACGCTGCAGCTGCGGCCGCTGCAGCCACAGCCGCCATCAACCCCCCTGCACCACCGGCCGAGGCTGTTGTCGGCTTTCCGCCACCGCTACCACCTCCACCACCTCCACCTCCACCACCAGAGCCGCCCGATAATAAACTGTTCTTAAGGCCGGCCATCGCGCCCACCACCGACGCTGCAGTAGCTTTAGCTTTCTCCTCCCCGCCTGAGACACCAGACAATATTATAGTCAAGTTCACCTCAATGTAAAGAATGGACCCTGAGATCCGGGAATAGCGCTAAACCCCGCAGCTAAACTGGTTCTCCCAATAAAAAACCCGGAAATGTCTCTGCATGTTCTTTTATCCCTCTACCACCAACCCTGTTCAGTCTCTTTCACTATACACACCAGCCGCCATCTAAGAACTGATATTCAAGCCAGGTTCTGTCGGATTAAAGAAGTCACAGAACATTTAATCACTCCTCTGCTCTTATCTAAGTGTGACTAGTCAGCGTTGCACCGTAAGAACTCAGCTTTGGTCCCTGTCTGTAAATAAATACACACACCCTTAACCATATGATGGTATTTTCTTGAAAACCTTATGACTTCATCTTGAGGCTGAAAGACCATGGAAAGACTTGCCAATTCGGGTGCTTGTGCATTTGAAAGAAATTTCTGTATTTCACTTCCTGAGATCATGACTACCAAGAATTATGAATAATAATAGTAAAATAAAAAGATTTTTTTTTGTACTGGAAAATATCTTTGAAACTCCTTTCCATACACCCTGGTTCATGCAATTCCATTTTACCTGCACATGAAAACATTTTTTTTTTTTTTTAATGCTGATGCTCTGTTGAAATTTGTCATTCATTTGTTATCATCACTACGAAGTTTTTTTTTTTTCACAAAAAATATTGTAACGACTACTATAACCAAGGATAACTCCTGCTGCATTATCCTTGTAGGCATGCCATATTTTCTGAATGGATTCATCATAGTATTATCCATATTGTTTAATAATTCTAGTAAATGTTTTTAATGTTCAGCCAACATGAAACCTGAAGCAGCAAAACTAAATTTGCACTTAACATTGACAGCAGTAGCATGAATGTAATAAGCTTCAATTAACAATGACACAGGTTACCTTTAAAGGGGATGAAAATGATTTTAGAAACCTATACTAGAGGACACACATCTCCCATACTGGATAATTTTCCATACATCAATCAAGAGCATCTTGGATACTATCAGAACTGCATCAAACAAAACTGTTCACTGTCTATTTCTTCTCTCTATATATGCCCATTTTCTATAAACTTAAAGTTGAAGAAATAAATATGGTATTTACCTCTCATGTCATCACCATCAGAGTTGAATATTCTATCCTAAGTTTTAAATGCTGCATATCAATTTGTTTTGAATCACAGAGGTTAAGAAATCAATTGTAACCTTATGGGGATGCCTTAATGCAAGATTATTGGTGGATGCTGACCTTGTGCAGTTCCTGGTAAAAACTGTGCCCAAATTTTGAAGAACTTACTCAACAGACAATCTTAAATTCCTCAGGACAGGAATATTTACATTTCTTTTCAAAATAGTACTTGGGCACTGGTCTATAGTTTTCCGGAAACTGCAAGTTATGCAATCTACACTGACCTAGTAACATCTCAATCTATATAATCCCAAATGCGATTAAACAGTATCCCCAAACAGGCTTAAACTTCAGAAACAGTATCTTACCTTCAGAATGCATCCCCAAGCAATCTGTTTTGAAAGAGAACGTGAAGCTCCTAGCAAACTACCGATTGTCTGACCGTCAGCTTAGTCCCCTGGTGCAACGCCTTTTGAAATATTGTTCTAAAACTACTGATGAGTTTTCAATGTAAAAAAAAAAGAGACTTGCCCAACTAAGAACCTTACATCACTTAACTTAGACTTGGGTCACTTTGAAGTTAATAAGAACAAAATAAATTTTGTCTGTTTCTAAAGTTCTAACATATGAAAATATCCTGCAAAAAGAAGATGGAAGTCATGCTTGATCTATTTTGCAACTGACTTAACCTGTAAGAGCATTATGATGTAATGATCTTAAGAATCTATTTGAAACTCTGACCTAATAATGTTAATGGTACTAAAGCAACTAGTCGATCCCTTCTATGATAACTGACCCACTAAACATGTTAACATTGTTGATGCTGGTGTGTATGTTCCTTAAAAAAAGAAAATTCTAAATATCAAATTTTTCTAAAAGTAAAATTTATTGATATTGTATAACTAATAAAGAGATTTTGCAAAATGACAAAACCTATGCTTAAAACTGTTTAAGGATTTAATGCACAGGAAAAGTATGACAGCAAACATTATAAGTAAAAAAAAGTCTATATTTTGATTAAAAAAAAAAAAAAAAAAAAAAAAAAAAAAAAAAAAAAGTTCGTGCATAGTGCAAAATTTTGTAAAAAATGGTAGTTTAGCTGCCATATCTAAAACAGGAGAATTAATAAATATGAATGTGTGTGTGTGTGTGTGTGTGTGTGTGTGTGTGTGTGTGTGTGTGTGTGTGTGTGTGTGTGTGTGTGTGTGTGCGAATGTGTGTGTGTGTGTGCGAATGTGTGTGCGAATGTGTGTGTGTGTGTGTGTGTGTGTGTGTGTGTGTGTGTGTGTGTGTGTGTGTGTGTGTGTGTGTGTGTGTGTGTGTGTGAGAGAAACATGCATTTACTGTATGTTCATGTGATTGTGTAAGGAAGCATATATACTAATGTTTGAAAATTCAGTTATATCTTTTATTACGAATACTGTAAAACGAAGAATAGATTTTTGGATAACTTTAAATTTAGTTTTGGGGATTGGTGTATACAAAATCACATACGGCTCATGATTGAAACCAAAACCAGGAAATGATGAAATGGTAAAATTGTCATGATAATGCTGTGATGTTAACAGACAGAATCAAAGAAAAATTTCAGGCTTAGTTTTGAAGTAGAAATAAAGTTAAGTAAATAGTAAATACTTAGAAAGAATTGTATGAAAAATGTAACTAATTTTAAAAAGAAAGAATATCAGAAAATATAAAGCAAGATGGTTAAATAGTAAAGTGTTAGAAACACAAAATTATGAAGTTGCAGAATTGTGCAGCATTAGCTGTATCTTGTGAAATTGCTGATTTGCAATGAAAATAAATGTGAAAGTAACTTTAAACTTGGAAAAGCTTGCAGTTATAGCAAATATATATACACATCTTGAAGATGTTTTAATAAGTTATATGCAGTAAACATCTACTTATGAACTTCCAGAAGAAAAGCAAAATCTTCAGACAAGTTCTCACGAACACGTAGATAGAATGCCAAAACTGAATTTGATAATATATGTTAAAATGTCTATTCTAAAGCATATCCACTTCTGCTTAAGCTCACCTTTAGGAAATGAGTAAGAAATATTCATTCTTTTTAATTAATTAAGGCAACTACTGTGCTGTTTCTTGAAAGAATGATCAGTAACAATGTATAGCTTCAGATTGGCTTTACCACAATTATTACAAAAAAATTCATGTAAATTTAGATTACCATGCATCAAGTTTTTTATATAAAGAGAAGTTTTCATATCAGTACTGTAGAATGTGTAAGTGCCACATGATCAGACTAAAGAATTTTGAAAAAAAAAGAAGAAATAAAACAGGAATACTCTATCAATCTTAGTTCATATTAGTCGTTAACTACGGTGATAATAGTAGCAGCTTGTGAACAGTTTCTGAATAAGTGTACTTTCTTTTTTTTTTTCCTCAGTCATTTAGGGATAAGGTGCATAAACAAGCGCCTACCTTCTGCATCTCGGGCGATCACTGTGGTACTTCTATCGACTTGCGACTTGGACTTGTCTGTTTACGTCGCAGGGGAAAGATCGGCACCATACCCGGGGTGCCCACCAAGCAACGTCCACGGCAAAATAGGAGGAGAGGGGATGGACAAAAGAAAGAGAAAAAAACCACCATTGACAATGCAGCAGATGTACACGGTGAGTGGGGGTGCTACCGCTGTGTCATGTGGAAAGCAAAGATGACATTACATCCTTTTAAGGGGTTTCCCAAGGAAGACAAACCTCTCAGGCAGTTGGGCAAGGGTGGATTATAGATACGTATATGCGTGCTCTTTTTATTAATGCCATTTTCTATTTTTTTTTTCTTTTCTTTTTTTTCTTCCTGCCAGGACCATTGCACTCAGTTAAAAGGAAATGAAAGAGAAAAAAAGAAGAAAAATGAGAGAAAGACTGAGAGAGAGATACAGAGAAAAAAATCTAATAAAAAATATAATTAAGTCTCGATGACTTTCTTTTTAAGCGCAGTCAGGCTTATTGTATTCTAAATCCTTTTTATTTACTGAAGACTGTTTAGTTATTACAAAAAATATTCTTGATTATAAAAAATTGGAGATGATAAAAAATCTAGTCTACAATCATATCTTAATAAAATGCGTAAAAATATAAATAAATCACTGAATAAACAAGTAAACAAATACATCAAATCAATGAAAAATAACGTTATATGTAACTTTCTCCGTTAACATTTTTTCCTAAAAATCCTTCAAGTGTAAGACTATCTTCTTCATTATGAAAGCTAATGGTTATTTTCAATATTTTTTTTTCTTTTTTTTTTTAGTTTGACAGTTATAACCCATTAGGGACACATTCTACGTCCCTTATTCTTCGTAATCCTGTCATACATCAAATAGGGGTGAGATCCATTTCACTGAATGTTTTTCTGTTTCTTCTTAAATCTGTTTGCCTTTCTAACTCATTTATTATCATTCTCACTGCAAGAAAACAAAATAACATAGATATGAAAATACCTTTCCTAACCTCACAGCAATAATAATAACAATGATAAGGGCCATACCAACATTAACAGTGACAATAACGATGATGATGATGATGACTATCAAAACAATAATAATAATTACATTAATAATAATAATATTAAGTAGTAAAGTTGGTAATGATGATGATAATTATAACAATGATAACCATAATAATAATGTAAAAAAAGATGATGATAAAAATAATAATAAAGGCATCTATAATAACCATAATAATAATAGCAATCATAAAAATATAATAATTCCTTTAATAAATATAACAATAGTGAAATTAACAACAGCAATCATATTAGATTTGACCAAAATACATTATACATAAAGAAATTTATAACAAAGGTAATAATTCATAGAGGATAAGTAATAAGACAACTATTTATGTAAAACAGCAATGTCAATAAATATTGGAGACGATAATGATAGTGATAATAATAATAATGGTAATAATAACAATAATGATAATGATGATAATGACGATGATAATGTTAATTCAATAATAATAATGATAATAAAAATAATAATAATAATTGTAACAATAATAATGATAATTATGATAATAATAATGACAAAAGTAATAACAACAGCAACAACAATACTAAAAAGAAAAAAATCTTATAAAAACAATAACAATAATGATAACAACAACAATAATAATAATGATAATAATAACAGCAATAATGATGACGTTGATGATGATGATAATAAAAATATAATAAAAATGTTAATAAACAAAAACCACAACAATAATAATAATAATAATAATAATAATAATAATAATAATAAAGATAAAGCTATAACGATACTAATAATAACAATAACAAGAATCACAACAAGAAAAGTATATTAATAACTATGATAATAATCATGAAAAATAGTAATAATAATAATTATGATAATAATAAAAAACAAGGACAATAACAACAACAAGAATAATAACAAATACAGCAACCGCAGCAGCAGCAGCAATAATAATAATAATAATAATAATGATAATGACAAAAATAATAATGATAATAACAACAATATTAACAGCAAACAGTACAGCAACAACAATAATAACAATAATAACAATAATAATAATAATAATAAAAAAATAATATCAATAACAAAAAAGAATAGTATTAATAATCACAATAACAATAATAATAATAATAATAATAATAATAATAATAATAATAATAATAATAATAAAAAATTGCAATAACAATGATAATGATAATAATGATAACAACAAAAACAACAATAACAATAATGATAAATAGTTCATAGGAATAAAAATGAAGATAGTAATAATTATCATCATTATTGTTATTATCAATATCATTATCATAATTATTATCATCATTAATACATGAACAGTAATAATAATAATAATAATAATAATAATAATAATAATATTGATGATGATGATAATAATAATAATGATAGCAATAACGATAATGATCAGAAGATAACAAAAATATTCACAATAATAATAAGCATTATCATTATCAAAATGATAATAATTAAAAAATAAAGAAAGAAGGAAAAAAGCTAAAATAATAATAATAATAATAATAATAATAATAATAATAATAATAATAATAATAAAAATCTAAAAGACCAACAACAATGGTCACAGAGAAATAAAATTTGTGATGAAAATAGGAAACGTCACCAGCATTTTTCACTCACACAAAATTAACATGGAGCTAATAATACAACATATGAAAAGTTAGACATTTGAAAATAGGAAGAAAAAAAAAAAAAAGAAAAAGAGAAAAAAAAAGAAAAAGAAAAAAAGACAGAATGATACTCGAAAGGAAATATGCAGAGAAAATCAAATAAAGACAGGAAAGAAATAAAAAAAGAAACACGCCAAAAAATGACAAGCATTGAGTTCGTGATGTTGACGATTCTTCTTTTTATTTTTTTTGAGCTATTTCATTCAGGAAATGTGTATAGCTTTTCAAGTGCTAACTGATAATTTAATAATATAATGATTTTGTATGTAAGTACAATAAATATAAGTATATATAATTAAGCTCAAATGCACACACATGGACAATCATACAAAAAATACGCACACAAAGATAGATTTCCTGACATATTCCCCGAGACAAATTCACACACAGCGTCACACACTCATTCGCAAAGTTTCACAAAATCAAGCTTATCTTGCTTCATTCATATATCTGTTGCTAAAACTTATATTAATATGGATGCAATAAAATCTTTCAAACAATCTAGATAAAATATACATTATTTTCACTTTTTTTTTATCAACCTTGTGCAAACGTACCACTACAACCTTACAGTTACAATACTGCTTCTTAGCATGCTGTTGACACAAGAGGTCAATATCATGTTGAAAAAGATCTATGAGAAAAAAAAAAAAAAAAAAAAATATCCATAATTGAAAAGAAACAAGGAATCAGTTCTTTCAAGACAGGCTAAGGAATTAACCCACTACACAAGACCAAGGAATGGTACTTGAACAATAAGGCTCCCATTCTGATGAATATTTCTTTCTGGATATTGTTTTTTTTCTACAAATAATAGAACATGCTCTCTTCTGTCAATAATATACTTGTCTATTGTACAGATGTTATACCATGATGATATGATTGAAGCAAAAAAAATTGTGCAAGAGAGCAATTTTCATGCTTACAAGATGTAAATTTAAAATTCGTCAGAATTATACGATGTGGAAGGAGGTAACCCACGCAAATACCCACTGGGTTCTCGCTTCAAAACTTTAAATCACACTCGCTAAAAAAATACTTGCACATTTTCAAAGCCTTTTCTGTTCTTATATGGCTGCTACTTAATATCATCATGCCAAATATTGGTAACTCTTTATTGATTTACTTTTACCACTATTCACTTGTATGTACACTATAACCACTAGAGTGGAGACAGATACTTTGTACTCCTGTTTCAAAGGTACTTTTAATCTGCCCATTTCTATATCCCTTCTTCAAGAATCTGAAACATGCAAGACTGGGAACTGAAAGTTCAAGCCGCACAATGAAATGCAAAGTTTTAGAAAAAGATGAAAAAAGGCAGATAAAATAATAAGTATCAGCATCAAAGATTCTTTGCTTATCAGATACCTTTTACCCTAATCACTAGAAGTGCTTACATGTGAAGAAGAAGGAGAAGAAAGAAGCAAGTGAGGCAAAAGTATAAAAAGACTAGGTCCTGTAGTAGGTCACTAGTTATAGAGAGGGAACTCATTATCATTTTTTACAGTTCAACCATACTGGATCTTCTGTGAATATTTATCAACTTGGGATGGTGTGCCTTTTTCTGAAAGATGAGTGGAAGGAAAAGCAATGAACAGAATAGTATTTTCCTACTATTCCCTAAATAGAAGAGGAAGTAAGTATATGGTATGATTTTTTTTTCTGTAGAAACGAATCCTGTGTACTCCTATGAAAGGAATATATCAGAATATACTGAAGCAACACAACTGACATTTTGAATACACAAGGCCTCCATCACAAAAAAAAGCATAAATATCAAAGTCCCTTTACATTTCATTGAATTTTGCATATATGTAACAAGATTCAAAAACTGAAAGACTGTGGTCAGTGATTAAAAATATAATGGCCTAAGCAGCAGTTATGATGAAAAAAGTGAAGCAAGGCATAGTATTACATGCTTAAAAGGTGAAAGATTTGAAATGAAAGAAAAGACCAAAGTGAAAGAAAGAAAAAACTATACTGCAACAAACCAAATACTTGTACTGTTCAAGTGCATGTGCATTTGTGTGTACTAACACATCTTCAGTTGTTTCCACAATCATAATCCAGAGAACAGTCATCCAAGATCGTCTATGTACCAGCGATTCAGGTCACCTTCTGAATTCGTTTCATTTTCAGACCATTCACATGAAGTGCTCAATTGAACCATGCAAGAGGGAAAAAGATACAAGATTCATGTGCATGATAT
>NC_061844.1:12718910-12731410 GCF_019202785.1 Penaeus chinensis
TTTATTGCAACATAAAATATGGTAACATCAAAACACTAAATGAAAATATGTCCCATTCCTTCAGGCTTCTTGCAACGTCTCTTACCACTTTGTATCTCTCTTCATCACTTTACATTCCAATATCTGGTAAAGATTTGGACATTGCACTAAAAGCGTGAACACAGGGACTTCTGGCTATTCTCTACTAAAGAGTCCACGAATAGGATGACCACAAGCCATTAGGGCAGATACATGGATAATCTTTAATTTCACAAAGATCATGACCCAGAGGAGTGCAAAGAATCTTAGGTAGGAGTGCTTATATCATCAGCCCCTGACTCCCCCCAATAACCCATCCTGAAAGGACACTTGAAATCTATGGTGCCATTAATTCCAACCCACTTCTATATACTGAAAATGAAATGTGCTCCAGCATGTGAATGTGAGCAGCATACAATAGGACACTTTAGATTACAAGTGCTCGTTCCAGTCCCAACTCAAAGCTATGCCATTTCCTCTCAGCATGATGATTCCACAACTTGAACATATGGCATTGCAATGACTTGATTGAGGGGAGTCTTAAACTGGGGTATAAGGAGTCAGTCAGCGGGGAGGTTAGGGTTCCACTGCCGCCTAGAGGGGATGCCCACTTACCCTGTGCTTCGTACTTACTGGAGAAGTTGCGAGTCGCCAGCATTGTCGTCAGGATCGCACCCTGCAACACGGCAACCAACGGTAAGGGTTTGACAGGAGGGGGATAGCACAGGGTAGGAATGGAGAAAGAGCTGGCAGGAAATAGGGTTGTTCAGAGAAAATGAAATGATACAAGGTGACATTAGGAGGAAGAGGGCCGGACAGCAAGGAGCTCAAGGGAATTAAATTGAAAGCCTTAGAGCAGGTTAGGGTGAAGACCAATCAATAAGTTTATTGTTTGAGGCAATACGGTTTGGGGTTATGGACAAGGATGTAGGTGTGGAGAATGTTGGCTGGAGACCAAGTACCCAAGATCGCAGATGGAGCAGAAGTGGTCAGTCGAAACAAAATAAGCATCACACGTGTTAAAAAAGTAGTAAAGGTAAAAGACAAACCGTGATATGGAACAAAATAAAATACAGGACAAGCCAATGTTAAATATCAAACCTGTATATCACAATCAGAACAAACCCTACAAAACCAAGCTAAAGATATGCAGGTTTGATATTACATTGGTCTCATCTGTTTAATCTTGATAAAATCAAACAGATGACTACATAAGCGCAGATCCAGCAGCAGCCTGTAAACCCAGAATATGAAAAAGGTGAAGATGGGCATGAAAATATCATGGAACAAAGTTAAGGAAAGAGGAAAACTGGAATAATGTTAATAAAAAGATACAAACTCGGAAAATCTGATACAAGCATTCCCACAGACTTACTAGAGAAGTTGCACGCAGTGGCAAGCATGGTCGTCAGGATGGCGCCCTGTAATGAGGCCACACCAGATCATGAACCACAGTTACACAGCCAAGGTAAGCACAGACAAAGGAGAAGAACAACTTGGGGAAGGGAGAGATAGGCAGAGTACGACCCAATGAGGCTACTGTTTTTCAGATTCTTTTTCTTCTGGTTTCTGAGTTTTTGGTGAAACAATTTGTTATATCCTGAGGAGTTACACAGCTCTTATTTTGAGTACTTTCTCTAAGTTTTATGTTATTTCCTGAGCACGTAACTCCAGGATATAACCAATAGATAACTGGCTCTCACAGACTTTTTTCTTGAAATAGCTGCTTACCTGTAAGACTGTCACAAAATTTGAAATAAAAATTTTAGATCATGAATTTTTAATTAAGTGTTTAAAGTACTTTTATATGCCATTTCTCCCGAGACACAATATCATGCCGCTGATTTTAAAAATTCTTTTTTTCTTGGGTTCACACCCATTCAGCAAACTCTTCTCCTTTCTGTTAACTAAAATAGCATTTGCTTACAACCTCCTTTAAATCAATGACTAAACAAGACTGTCTCTCTTTAACATTCAGTAGAAATGTAGTCAACTTCAGCAAATTACAATGTCTTATGATTATCTTTCTATCACTGCAGTTTTCCAGATATTATCTAATATCTAGCAATGTATACAGGGTATTCTTTTCAATTATATTACACAACTGAATTTCTTGTTGGGACACTGCAACTAGTTTATTTCTCAATCTTGACTTCACCTTCTATTAAAAAGATGAAACAAAAATTATAAAATATTTTCCTTTTGACTTGGATGATAAATTACCCCTTATTACAACCTTGACCTGTCTACCTTTCATGACTTATTAGATAAAAAGATCAACATTGAAAAACAATGTAATTTATTCTGCTTGCTTAGAAATGGAACTTTTCTTTGACAAATATTTTAGATTCCTCCTTTCCAAGTCCATTTTCCATCAGGCAGTCCTATACAAATAATTATATATCAATTTTTAAAATTGATTAATGTCATGTGAAATCCATTACATATATTACTGGTGGTTACCATAATTTACAATACTGAATGAATCACCACTTATATTGGAAAGATGGCTCTCGTACCTTTAAACTAACAAAGTAGTTTTTTCTCCCTAAGCTTGATTATTCTATTTGCTTTTGATCATTAATGATACATTTAAAATGATGGAAGGTTAACAGCAGCAAATCATCATATGATGGTTTTCACAATTCAAAAGTGCATACTGTGTCAATCCTACATCCTCTGGAAAGCATATATTATAGTTGTCATTTCTGTGTCCCTGAGAACTACTTTATCTGTTTTATGTGTTAAAGCCTGTGTGTTGAGACTGCTTTCCCCTTACTCTACAGAGAGGAGCTTTCAACAGGTCATGAATAAGCTTATTGTGCTATGTATAAATGTGGTTCAAAGGGGTATTATTACTCATCTTTGCTGAAGTCATATCAAGCTAGTAGTCATTTGGAAGTTGTAGCAGCAAAGAAATCATATGGTCATATCTCTAGTATACAATGAATCCTGCAGCATTCAAGCCACCTATAATATCAAATGATATACTTGATCATTAAACAAAAATCTCTCTGCACTATCCTATGCAATAACGACTGAAAATAACCAAAAACACTAAGCTTTCTAGTTTGCGGAATTTGACCAAAAAGTCCCGCTTTATGGTAGAAAAAAATTAACTTCTTTAGATGAATGGGTTATGTGGGTCTTATTGCTAACTTGCCAATGAGTTGGAGCTTTTGCAGGAAACTACTGAATGGCATCCTGATTTCTGGGTCATGCAGAGCAGCTTAAGCATCATTTTTTTCATTCAGTCACCATGGAGAACATTCATTCACACTATTTATTTATTAGTATAAAATATCTTTACTTCCAATTCAAAACACTTGCACTTCTCTATTCCATACAGGTGTCACTGGTTAAATTTTCTTGTTTTACTACATCAAATAAAGAACTTGTTTACATTAACGCCTTTCTCTTAAACTCCTAACAAGGTAAATTAACTGGCAAAAGACATATATAACTCAAAAGCTTTTCTCAGTTTTCTTTTGATCTTACTGTTGTCTTAATTACATTATCAAATATGACAACAAATCCTACTTATCTAAAAAAAAAAAAAAAATACAAAAATAAAAGCTGGTTCATGAAGATTATAAACAAATATCTTAATTTTAGTGTCATCCTGAATTGCTTTTTCAAACTTACAAGATATATGTCAGGGAACTATTGGGATGACTGACATTCCTTCTTCAAAAGGTACTCACTACTCCCCCTAATTAACATTATCAGTATTTTATATTTTAAACTGTATTCCATGATGCTTTTCTTATTCCTTCACAATGATATCTAATATCTAGCCTACTTTCTCTACATTACTAGCCATTTCATCACTAACTCTTAAAGGAATTATTTCTTCTTAACACTGATACTGCTGCTCCACTGATGAATACAATACATTTATCAATTAGAGAAAAAAAATACTCTGTAGCATTAAATCCAGATAACCCACTTTTTAAAAACTGATTATTAGTTTTTGACATTTATAAAAAAAAAAAATTATACAGACTTTACACAATGGAGTTAAACTATGAATATTAATGTTCTATCTGTGATACCTATAAGATATTGTGTACATCATATCCATCTAGAAGCCAAATATCTAGATCTCCTTTCTTCTTTCTTCTTTTTGGTGTAAATTATAAGTAATTCAGTATCTTGCATTTAGCATTATCTCTATTAATCAATTTCTTTAATATGAAAATTACATAGTTACAGAGTTAATACTCTTAGCCTACAATGATACTCTTGAGAGAGCGTGTCATGATATTCTGTTCCAAGAGCTGTATAAATATATATATATATATATATATATATATATATCTAAGTGGTCTTACCTTCAGCTTTCTTCTGGCATTGAATTTTCTCAAGCAGTCGACAGTCTCTTGCCTGTGCACCACACTGGCTACGCGCTCACGTTGCTAGGGGGAAAAATCAGAAATTTCCATTATATAGATTTGCAACACATTGATCTTCTCTGTGGATACACTTTCCAAATATGTCAACAATTAATTATCTCAAGACACATCATTGTCATTCCTTATGATTCAAATTTATCTTCATATCCTTTATATGAATGAAAATCACAGAATGCTCCTTATAACAGCTGCAATAAACAAAGGCAGTTAATAGTAAACATGTTTGAACAACATACGCAGATCCATGGGTGCTTGAGTGCTTCAGCAGCAGTAATACGCTTGGCTGGATTAACAGTCAACATTGAGTTGATAAGATTTTTGGCTTCTGGAGTTACAGTGTCCCATTCTGGTGATGGATACTGGAAACAGTAATATATTATTAGTTTCTGTGATCTTGTGTGATGATACAATGAAATTAGATACACACACAAAAAAAAAAAAGTAGGAAAAGAAATTAGATAATGAAAAAAATCTGATACACTATAATATTTGTTTCTTCAGCCAATGGTTTTTGATATCACAATTCTCTGCTCATAACACAAATATTATTACACAAAATAAGAATCACCTAGAATTATTATATAAAATTCAAATATATCAAACAAGGGGCATATGTCAATGCATATATAAACAAGTCATGAATACATATAAACTGCAAAACTATCTATCTGTCTTCCTACCTACCTATTTATCTAGCTTCTCTCTACTTACCAATCTGGTTCTCTATAAACAGACAACCCCCTAAATGAACCAATTTTCTCTCTCTCCAAAATTGACATAAATTTAAACACACACAAAGAGGGGGCAACCACAACTCATGTGTCCCCCACCAGCAGGCTCCTCCAACCCTGCCTCTCATCCACGGGTGACTTACATCATAAGCTCCTGCCTTGATTTGGGCGTATAACCTATGCTGGTCCTCATCCCAGAAGGGAGGGTAACCCACCAGGAGGATGTATAGGATTACACCTGTGGGATAAAAAAGGATTCATGATTAGACAGAAGTGAAAGATAAAGCAGGATATGTTAACTTACTATCAGAGATATATTCAAGGATAGATAGTAAATATTTCAGTGGGACTATGTTATGCAACTGTTATGCATTCCTTGTTGATAAAAGGTCTTGAAACTGAGTTGGAAATATGCTCTAAAGAATAGTGCTAATATTGCTTAAATACATCTAAGGGTTGAAATTTATATTCACATCACAAATTCACTAAAAGAGTAATCCAACTGTAAGGGTAAGATAAGTCTGTCTCTGTCTCTCTCTCACACACTCACACTCACACACACACACACACACACACACACACACACACACACACACACACACACACACACACACACACACACACACACACACACACACACACACACACACACACACACACACACACACACACACACACACACACTCACTCACTCACTCACTCACTCTGAACACAAAACATCTCAAACGCGGAAATACCCTCGCCCTCACACACAAACCAACGAACAAGAGCCAAACCAACTTACCACAAGCCCAGATGTCTACAGGTTTTCCATAAGGTTCTTTCTTGAGGACTTCGGGTGAGAGGTAGCCCGGCGTACCTGCAAAACCTGTAGGGGATGATCAAGGGTTAGAATACATGTCACTGTCAGGTCTCCATAGTGGCTAGGAGATTAATGCATATGTTATTTTTACTGTGTGTGTGTAATTCGTAGGGCTTAGATTTATATATGTTGTCTCTTCCATGTCTCTATAACGGCTAGAAGATTAATACCTATGTTATATTTATTGTGTCTAATTCATAGTGGTTAGAGGCTAAATACATATGTTTTTTCCTTTGTCTCTTCTGCGGGAAGAAGATTAATGAATACATTATCTTTATCGCGTGTCATTCATAATGGATTCATGCATATTTTGTCTCTGTATCTCAGTGACTTACAGACTGATATAAATATTATCTTCATGGTGTGTAATTCCTACTAGTTAGAGGATTAATACATATTTGGTATCTCACGTGTTTCCATAATGGCTCAATGATCAATACATGTTATCTTTATCATGGGTAATTCTTCTCCGTTTTTCTACAATGACTGAAATATTAGTACATAAGTTAACTTCAACATATCTATTCACAATGGTTATGGGGTAAAATATACGGTAAGTTATCATCATCGTCTCTTCACAGTGGTAAAAGAGAGAGAGAGAGAGAGAGAGAGAGAGAGAGAGAGAGAGAGAGAGAGAGAGAGAGAGAGAGAGAGAGAGAGAGAGAGAGAGAGAGAGAGAGAGAGAGAGTAATAAACAAATATTAAGGCTCGAATAGCTCCAGTAAAAGACCCGAGGAACAATACAAAACGAAAAATATTTGCGAGTAACGTCAGGCGTGCGAACGAAGAAAAGAATGGAATAAACAAAAGATAATAACGCAAAATCGTGACGTATATGCATACACAGATACACACAAACACAAACCGACACACACATGCACAAAAAACACAAGCACGCACACACACACACACACACACACACACACACACACACACACACACACACACACACACACACACACACACACACACACACACACACACACACACACACACACACACACACACACACACACACACACACACACACACACACACACACACACACACACACGTACACACACACACACACACACACACACACACACACACACACACACACACACACACACACACACACACACACACACACACACACACTCACACACACACACTCACACACACACACACACATACACACACACAGCTAAAAACTCAAACACAATAAGGGAACAAACAAAAACGAACAGACAATCATCCAGAAACCAACTGCCATTACTGTTGAAAATGTAAAATCCGCCATCAATCTATTCACCTTGGTTCCGGTTCCTCATTAAAAATTCTCACGGGAAACTCATTCCTAATGATGAAAAAATGATGTCGCTTAGCTAATGAACCCCACTTCTCATTAATGAGTAATTGTCTAACCTGCAATTAAGCGTTTAAAAAACTACTGTATGTCTTTTTCTTCAGTTGTGATCAGAACTATCGTGTAGAAAAATGCGATATAAAACATGTAAATATCTTCTTTCAGGACAAAGCTCCGGCTGGAGAATCTATCTCACTTGTCAATCATACTTAAAACAAAATCACTAACGTAGACAAACATAATTGCAAAATTAAAGCAAAGGAAAAAAAGATCTCACCACCGTACCCAATGCTATTCAACTCCTGCATAACACGAACAGGGCTCTCCGAAACCCCAAAGGAGGTTTCCCGACAACACCAAAACCCAAGCAAGCGACAATCCCCTAAACTATTAAACATAATAAAAAGGAAAGGGCGATCATGCTCCCATTTACCCACACATGCTATTCAATCCCTTATGAAAGAGCCGGGCAGTGCGCCCCGATTCCCCAAAGGATGATCCCGTACAAGAGCTAATCCCCAAGCAAGGGAATCGCTTCACAACAAGCTGCAGGAAAGCGCATAGGTCCCGCTGGGTGTGGCTATCGTAAATTCTTATTGATCAGTGTGTCACTCTTACGCCACTTCACCTTTAATATCTCAAATATTCACGCTAAAATCCGCCGGGGATGCCATTACGTTATCATTCTGGCCTCGTTACGTCACCAAGCATCCGTCCTGTTTTGGGAATGCCTTGGAACGGCCCTCTCTAAAATTCCTCCTTCTTGGGACTATCAATACACCTTTAATACGCATCCATCTTTCAACTACACGATTGAAAAAAAAAGCTGAATAAACTGGACAAAACCAAAAACAGGAGCCAACCAAGTGCTTAGTAATGCCAGTCGTTCTTGTTATTTAACAGCTGGAACAATGCGGTGGAATCTAGCAACGATTTCCCCGCTCGAGCAATTCTTTCTGTTGCCTAACGTCATTTCCTCATTTCTCTCTTCTTGTACGTGAACCTTTCGTAAAACCCGGACAAGAAGGATTCCCACCTGCTCTACAATGCTTATCTCTCACGTTTGTGGGAATGTTTAGAAAAAAATTGAAATACAGAGAGAGAGAGAGAGAGAGAGAGAGAGAGAGAGAGAGAGAGAGAGAGAGAGAGAGAGAGAGAGAGAGAGAGAGAGAGAGACAGAGAGAGAGACAGAGAGAGAGACAGAGAGAGAGAGAGAGAGAGAGAGAGAGAGAGAGAGAGAGAGAGAGAGAGAGAGAGAGAGAGAGAGAGAGAGAGAGAGAGAGAGAGAGAGAGAAAGAGAGAGAGAGAGAGAGAGAGAGAGAGAGAGAGAGAGAGAGAGAGAGAGAGAGAGAGAGAGAGAGAGAGAGAGAGAGAGAGAGAGAAAGAGAGATAGAGAGATAGAGAGAGAGAGAGAGAGAGAGAAAGAGAGATAGAGAGATAGAGAGATAGAGAGATAGATAGATAGATAGATAGATAGAGAGAGAGATACTGTCTCTATTTTTCTACTTCTTCTCTCCATCTACATTATTAAAACGCATCCAAACAGTCTCCATCGGTCAGCGCTTGAAACTATTTTTACCTGAAAAAAAAAAAAAAAAAAATCGAAGAGCAAAGCCAACGAAGAAAAATGGCGGGAAATCCATGTCAGCGGCGCGACCTGCAGTCCGACTGAAAATTTCATCGCGACCTCCGAGCAACAGCGGCTGCGGGCGACCTACATCCAAACACTGTATACTATAGGGCTATATTTATTAAATCTTTAAGACTACATAGAGTTGGCGTTGGCGTATATACGATAAGAGTACTACATACGATATGGGAATATACGATCAGATTGCGTGCAATAATAAAGATTCTATTACGCGATTCAACTACACTCTCAGACTTAAGACCATATACAACACAACTATATACTCCCAGCCAATATGCTATTAAACTGAACAGCCCCAAAGCCAGCACGCAATAGAACTATACGTTCTAAAACCTATACAAGGCAAGGCTATAGAAGCATAAGACTCTCCCGGCCTACAACGAAAACCTCTCAACTCGCTCTCTAATCTCAGGGAATTCTTACAAGTTCGGCCGCGCGGAGGAACAGGCGCACGGCGAGGCTTGCAAGTTAAGTACTGTACGTGGCCTTTGCTAAGATTACGCAAGCTGGAATCACTGCAATCTCTCTATTATACGTAATGGGGAAGGGAGGTTGAGGGAGGAGGATATGGAAGGAGAGAAGAGAGAGAAGAGAGAAGAGAGAAGAGAGAAGAGAGAAGAGAGGAGAGGGGAGAGGGGAGAGGGGAGAGGGGAGAGAGGAGGAGGAAAAGGATGAGGGAGGGAAGGGGAGAGGGAGGAGGACGAAAAGGAGGAAGGAGGGAAGGAGGATGAAGGCGAAAGGGATGAAGAGGAGAGGGAAGGGAAAGAAGAAAAGAGGGAGGAGGAGGAAGAGGAGGAGAAATAGGGCGGTAGGGAAGAAATGAACGGGCGGAGGAAAAGGAGGAGGAAAGTAGGGCACGACAAGAGGAAGAGGAGGAGGTAGGGAATGAAAGGAGGGAGAAGTGAATAAGACGAGAAAGAGGAGGAAGAGGAGGAGGAAGGAGGGAATAAGAAGAGGGAGAGGCAGGGAAAGGGGGGACGAGAGAGAGGAGCGGGGAATAATTCAACCTTGATTCACCGCCAAGATTTTCCCAACGAATGGAAACCTCCTTCCTTGGGCTTCCTTCGCCATGACGCGCCGCTCACGCACGCTCGGGGATTCAAAGGACCGAGGAATATGTGGAGGGAATCGGGATGGGGGGGGATGGGGGGATAGGGGGGGGCGCGAATAGAAGAGGGAGGGAAGAGGAGGGGGTGAGAGGGAAGGAAGGAGAGAAGGGGAGAGGCCAGAGGGGAGAAGGGGGGGGGAAGGGGAGAGGGCGAGAATAGAGGAAGAGAGGAAGGGGGAGGGGGGAGCGACGGGAAAGGAAGGAGGGAAGGGGAGGGAGCGAGAATAGAGAAATATGGGAAGGAGAGGGGGGGGAGAGGCGGGAATAGAGGATGGAAAGAAGGGAGGAAGGAAAAGATGGGATGGAGGAGGAGAGAGCGTGGAGGAAAGAGGTAAGGGCAGGAGGGAGTGGAAGGAGGCGAGAGAGGAGGAAGGAAAGAGGAGGAAGGAAAGAGGAGGAAGGAAAGAGGAGGAAGGAAAGAGGGAAAGGAGGGAAGGAGGCTATAAGGAGATCGCAAGGGGAAGGGGAGAGGGGTTTGAAGCCCTATGCGATGGTGTCTTCAAAGCCCGGAATTAATTGGATAGTGGAGTAGTTTCGAGAAGGTCCACGACTAATTCGGAAGGCGCTTGATACGTTAACGGTGTAAGGGGGGTGGGGGTTCAGGAAGGGGAGGGGAGGGGAGTGCCTGAACGTGCGTCTGTTCGAAGGCACGTGAATCTTAAGGCGATATTAGTAGCTTAGAGTTGATTTCAGTGATGTGGCGTTTTTTTCGCATTTAGAGTTAAGAACAAATATTAACTTTAATTTCGATTTTGCTGCATGGTCATCCTTTTTCATTACAAACATGGATCACTGTACAATTTCCATAATAATAATGTTATTAATAATACTAATGATAATAATAGAAATACAACAATAAGTACAATATTAGTAATACATATTAATAATTTATAGCTAATGATAATATTAATAATAATAATAATAATAATAATAATAGTAACAATAACAATAATAATAATAATAATAACAATTACAATAAAACAACAACAACAATGATAATAACAACAATAATAACATCCCCACTAAAACAATAATCACAATAATAACCACAATAGCAAAATGTCACGACCCAATTCCCTCGCTCCGGGACTCCAGATTAGCCCAATCAGCATTCCCGACGGGCCGTCACTTCCAGACGAGGAAAGAAAGGGAAAAATAACAACACAAAAAGGAATAATAATAATAAAACAAAAACAGGGGAAAAAAAAATGAAAGGACCCTCCCCCACTCCTAAAAAAAAAAAAAGGAGAGAAAAAAGAGAGAGTGAGAGAAAAAATAAATAAAAAACGTGAAATTAGAGAAAATCACTCGAAATAGATTTTCCTTTCACTCCAACCCCTCGGCTCCGTTTTCTTTTCACGGATAAATAGATTGGCAGTCCTCGGCTCCGTTTTCTTTTCACGGATAAATAGATTGGCAGTCCTCGGCTCCGTTTTCTTTTCATGGGTAACTAGATTGTCAGTCATAGCTGTTCGACCGAAAGATATATGGATTCTAAATACAAAATTCTCAATTAGGAGGTAAAGATATTGTGCTAGATTGATATTGTAAATGCAACGGTTAGTCTCATAGTTAAATAGATTGACAATGTCACAGCTATTCGACAGACTGATAAATAATCTCAATAAGTTATTAAACTGACAGGTAAAGATATCATACTAAAATAATACTGGAAATGCAACTGTTGTTTTGACTGATAAATGAAATAGCAATAGAAAAGCTATTCGACAGATTAATATACAGTTATTCAACAGGTAATAGATCTTTAAATTAGCATTGTAAACGCTTCAGTTATTTTGATAGATTAATAGATGGGAACGTAACAAATATGCGATGGATTTTTAAATAGTAAATGCAATATTTTTTTCAACTATTAAATAATGTCTGAAAAACCAGCAGTTATTCAATACAAAAAATTATAATAGTAAATTAAGCAGTTATTTGACAAATAAATACATTGGATATGCAACAGGTAATCGATAAGTAACGGAGACTATGTAAATTCAGCAAGGTTATATATGCGAGGTTAAACAAAATGCATTTGAAAGACATAAAAAACTGTATCAACTACGGAAAGTGAAAAATCAACAAATGCACACCTCGGACTGTTAGGCATAAAAAAAAGAAAGAAAGAAGACAAAATCTCAAATTCCAATTTCGTAGTCTGCTTCCTGACCTCCCCCCCCCCACCCCCCGTGGGAGACCGTGATAAGGTTGCCAGTGAGTGATTTTCCCTTCCATTTTTTTGTGTGGGGGGAGGGGGGTGCTATCTCGTTCTTAGATTGCCCTTTGTCCAAGCCTGATTTATTCCTCCCTGGATCTCTCCCTCTCTCCCTAAGATAACATTCTCATTTTCGTTTTCTCCCT
>NC_061844.1:12733910-12736410 GCF_019202785.1 Penaeus chinensis
TCTCTCTCTCTCTCATTTAATCCACCCTTCGCTGTCTCTCTGCGTATCTTTCTCTGTCTGTCTGTCTGCCGGTCTGTCTCTGTGTGTATGTCAGTGTATCTGCCTGCCTGACTGCCTGATTGCCTGCCTGCCTGCATGTCTTTTTGTCTCTGTCTCTCACTCTCTCTCTTTCATCTGTTTTTCTCTCTTATTTAATCAATTCTCTGTCTCTCTGCGTATCTTTCTCTATCTGCCTGTCTGTCTCTGTGTGTATGCCTGCCTGCATGTTTGTCTCTCTCTCTCACTCTCTCTCTTCCATCTGTTTCTCTCTCTTTAATTCGCCCTTCTCTGTCTCACTACGTATTTTTCTCTGTGTGTCTACCTGTCTCTGTCTCTGTCTCTCTGTGTCTCTCTGTATCTGTCTCTCTCTATCTCTCTCTCTCTCTCTCTCTCTCTCTCTCTCTCTCTCTCTCTCTCTCTCTCTCTCTCTCTCTCTCTCTCTCTCTCTCTCTCTCTCTCTCTCTCCCTCTCTCTCCCTCTCTCTCTCTCTCCGCACTTTACACCCTGATCGGTCATGCTGCTCTCTACACCAGAAATCCCTCGACGAAGGTGCAGACGAAACGCAATCAGAATTCCCATGCATCTTTGATCTTTAGTTTGGTGTGCATGACGGCGTGTGCATGACGGCGTGTGCGTGTGTTTATGTTTATGATATGGATAAGGGAAAAATATATATATACGAATAGAAAGATAGATATGAGAAATATACAGACAGATAAGGAGAAAGATGGAAGAAGGCAGCGGGGAAAAAATATCAATAAAGTAAAGAAATGGTGACGAAGGAAAAGAAAAGGAAGAAGAAAAAAAAAAAAAAAAAAAAAAAAAAAAAGAAATTGGGAGACGAAACAAGAAGAAACAGAGGAAGAAGAATCAAGAATATAATCATGAACAATAGTAAACGAAGTGACGCAAAGAAAGAAAGGAAAACAACAAACAAACAAAGAAATCCAATGGCCTCACCTTTAAATCCCTATGTACAATATTATTATGATGACAATGATTTACACTTTCTAAAATTTGTTGAATACAATGTGAAGCATCTGCCTCGCTGTAGAATTCTCGAGCGACGATGTCCTCGAACAGCTCTCCGCCGGTGACCCTGGGGGGAGGAGGGGGGGGGGGTGAGGGGGCGCTCGTGTAACAGGCGGTGGAAGGGTTTTTAATGTCTCGTATTATTATCTTTTCATACTCTTCCATTCTTTGTTTATGTTAATTTTTTTTTCGTTTCTTCGTATATATTAATATTTCTTTGTTTATGTTATTTTTTTTTATATTTATTTGTACTGATATTTTTTTCATATGATTGTTCTGGATTTATTCTTCCTGTCATTGTTTTTCTAAATATATTTTAATTTGTTTTTGTTTACGTTATGGTAACTATTTTCATCGTCACCCTGTTATCAATATTATCATTACTAAAATCATCTTCATCAATAGTATCGTTACAATAGTATCACTACAAATATTCTGTTTTCATCAGCAGCTTAATTGACTGATCATGGTTTTCCTCTTTTCCAATATTTTTTTTCTCCATAAGTTAACCATCATTTCAGCTCTAATGATTTTACTTTACACATTCTATCCTTCTGACTTTACTTCAAAGACATAGGAAACCTTTACCTCTCCAGCCTCCAAACGCCACAAGGCTCCAAGCTGTCGGGCTAAACGCGTCACAGCCACAAGATTATCTATCACCCTTAACCAACGCAAAATAGCGAGCTGTGACTCTCCTGACTATCTTTGGAAAGCTGCGTAACAGCATTAACCTCTATACCGTGACGTGCTGTTTTGACATCAATCGGGTTCCGCTGTTTTACTGTTGCAGCATCTGGCTTACCTCGCCACGCCGGGGAAAGTTGGAACAAAGCAAGAAACAACGAAACGGTATATTGCAACCCCGAGAAAAAATAATGAAATAACCACACCATTTGGACGTACCCAATACATCACAATAGTGCAAATAACAAGACTTTCTAAATAAAAGCTCCTTAATTTATTTCGAGTATATATTTTGTTCATACTTCTTGGTGTGATAATACCGAATATAATCAAAATGACAATAAATCAAACGCCACTTAGACGTATCCAATACATCACAGTAATGCAAATAACAAGACTTCTCTTAATTAAGTGCCCTAGTTTCTAACTTTGAATTTATATTTTGTAGGAATACTTCCTCTGCTAACACTCATGATGAGGGTCTTACTCAAATTAACAATGCCACATATTCCAAGATTTTTCGAAATAAACGTAATCTAGTTTCTAAATTATGAGCATAAATCTTTTTCCTTACTTCTTGATGTACTAAATCTAAATATGAAGGACTCTCTGAAAATAACAATGAAATTAGCACCTCACACTTGCCTAACATATCACAAAATAGACGTTACCTACTTTCTAAAATACAGTATGAACCATTATCTTTTTGAAGTGATAATACTTACTACGGGGAACCATCTCG
>NC_061844.1:12743910-12753910 GCF_019202785.1 Penaeus chinensis
TAGGATGGGGGGGAAGAGAGAGAAAGGAGGGGGAAGAAGGAGGGAAAGAGGAGGGGGCCCCCGGGAAAGGGAAGGGGACCGTGCCCCAAAACCCCGGCGGACGAAATGGCTTTGGACCGTGGGGGGGGGGGGGTCTTTTCGAAAATTTTGAAGAAAACGACGTTTTCAACTTCACCCAAACAACTAGTTGGTGCCAGAAGGGAGGCGTGGAGGGATGGAGGGAAGGCGGGACGGGGGAGGAGAGGAGAGGGATAGGGAGGGGGGGATGTGAGTGCCACCACAAGGGGCCCTCTACAAAACCAACACACCCACACACACACCACACCACACACACACACACACAAAACACAACACACACCACACCCCCCCCCCCCCCCCTTCCTATCTCTCCCCCCCCCCCCCCCCCCCTCTCCACTTAAGCAAATTAAAAAGAGCATTCACGTACAAACGTTCGCAAAACTACTACAATCCACACACTTAAACGTCACCAGATGTAACCCAAATCAACTCTCCTTTCCCGGCAAACGACGCCAAGCCCTACACACGCCCGCGAAACACTTGAGCATAGTCGCGTAAATGATGTACGAACTCAGCGCATAACACTGAAGGAATAATTCAGCGGCGGCCATTAGCGCCAGCATGAAATCGCGGGCGGGAGGCGGAGCTGGGGGGGGTGGGGGGGTGGAGAGGGGTGACGGGAGGGTTACTAAGGCGCATCTTCGTCTTTCTTGCATATATTTTTCTCTGTCTGTCTCTCTCTTTTTTTCTTTGTTTCTATCTATTTAAGTTTCTAACTCCGTCTCTTATTTTCTTTCTCTTTCTCTGTCTCTTTCCCTTCCCCTCTCTCTCTCACTCTTATTCTTCTCCTTGCCTCCCCCCACTCCTCGTGTCCTCATCCTCCTATTCACTCTCCTTCTCCTCTCTCATCCCCCCTCCCCTCTCCTCCTTTTCCTTCCCCGAACCCCGTCGGAAATGTGCTTCGGCTAATTCCTTCCTCCAACAACGGCGCCTCCGTGTGTGTTTGTCTGGTCGCTCCTCTCTCTCTCCTCTCTCTCCTTCTCCCCCTCTCTCCCCTCTCTCCATGTCTCTTTCCCCTTCCCTCTTTTCTCTCTGTGCCCCTTCTCACCTCTCCCCGTCCCCTATCCTTTCTCTCCTCTATTCCCGCCTCTTTTCCCCCTCTCCCTTTACCCCCACACACTTCCCCTTTCCCTTTTTCCCTTCTCTTCCACACCCTTCTCCCCGCAACCATTTCCCCTTCTCCCCGCCCTTTTCCCCAACTCCTATCTCCCCTTTATCCCCTCTTCCCTCTATCCCCTCGCCGTGTTAGGTATTTAGGCTGGGGAGGATAATCCATATTCAGAAAAGGTTATTTCACGGTATGGGGGGTGGGGAAACTAAGGATCTTGTGGGGTGGTGTGGGGGGGTGGGGGTGGTGGGGGAGTTGAGAGAAAAAAAAAGAGGAGAAGAGAGGGGGGAGAAAAAAGGAGGAGAGAAAAAGGGGAGGGAGGGGAGAGAGAGAGAAGAAGTAGGAGAAAGAGGGAAAACGGAGAGAGAGAGGAGGGGAGAGGAGAGAGGTGATGAGAGAATTATGGGGACAAAAGAGAGAGAAAGAGGAGAGGAGACGAGAAGAGAGAAAAAAATGAGGAGAGAAAGAGGGGAGAGAGAGATGGAGAGATGAGATGGAGAGAGAAGAGAGATGAGAGAAGAGAATGAGGGGGGGAGGACCTGAAAGAGAGAGAGAGAGAGATGAGGAGAAAAAATATTAAAAGAGGGAGAGAGCGATGAGAGAGAGAGAGAAAGGGAGAAGAGAAAGGGAGAGAGAGGGAGAATGTGAGCGTGTAAGGAAAACTCATTTCACACATCATAAAAAACCCTCGAATATCACCCCGCTTTCCTCTCTTCAATCATCACGTGACTCGAAACACTCAACGCCTGAATACCAACGATCAAATTCGCGGAAAAAAAAAATGGAAGGCTCACATCACCGCGAAAAGACACACTCTGAGGATTCAACAACAGCCTTGTATCCTCCATGACATCACGTGACTGAGAACACTTCGGAATAAAAAACTAGTCCGAAATTTACCCTGACTTTCTCGACCAATCACGAACCTGGAACGAAATTACCTCGGTTTTCTCGACCAATCACGAACCCAGAACGAAATTACCTCGGTTTTCTCGACCAATCCAAAAAAACCAAAAAAAAAAAAAAAAAACCACGTCCCACTGCTGGGGTTAATTTGGCACCCAAATTTTCCCCCCCCCCGCTGGCGACGCTCTCAGCTGGGTGTAAATTAGCGGCAATTTCCGACTTTCCCCGCATACGCACGCGCACAAACAATGGTAAGTTAAACCACAATATACATACATAAGATCCCAAAATGCGTCGTATAAAAAAAAATTTTCCGGGACAAATATACTCAAAGATACGAAAACCCAAATAGACATAATCAGATATTCTAAACAAACAAGCGCACGCGGACACACACACACACACACGCACACAGATAAATGCACTCATAATGAAACAGCCAAACAAATGCGTTTATTCATGAAAATGCGTTACGAAACGAGAGTATGAAACGGCGAGAAAATAACAAAAGTCCACAGTGTTTAGGGAAAAAGCATTTTTTTTGTCTTCTCTTCTTCTATTCCTTCTATTTCTTTTGTCACGTATCAGACCTTTTTTTTTTTTTTTTTTTTTTTTTTCACGCACTTCCTCCCCATCTTCTCATTCGAAGAACCTATGTAGTTTCTGACCCTTAAAGTGGCTTTTATTTTCCCATGAAAACACGCTAAAAAAAAAAAAAACGCTAACACACAGGCACAGACAAAGACACACAGAGCACAAACACATTCACAGACACACAGACAGACACGACTTTACAGCCCTCGGTACAAAAGTTTCTTTGTTTCTGCACGACAATGGAGAGCGTGCCAGCAACATTGCCATGGGAGACCCCCCCCCCCCTTCCCTAGACCTGAGACCCCCCCCCTTCCCTAGACCTCCTCCCCTGGCCATAGGGCTGCCCTCCTTAGGCTGTGTGGGGATGGGCGGGGGGGGGGGGGGGGATGGGAGGCAGAGGATTAGAAGAAAAAAATCAAGAAAAAAAGAGTGAAGGGGTGACACAGATAAACAAATAAATAAATGATAGGAGTTAAATAAACAACAATTAAATAAACAAAAAAAAAAGAACCGAAGAAGAGCGAGTATCGACTACAAAAAATACAAAAACAAAAGAAACATGAAAGAGTTATGAACAAAGGGGAAAAAAAAAAAAAAAAAAAAAAAAAAAATAAACAAAACCAATCAGACCCCCCCCCCCCTTAAAACAGGAAAGAAATACAAGCGTTATCTCCATTTCAAAATACTTACGCCATATTCCTTCAACGAAAAAATAAAAAAAATCCCTTTTGCATAAAAAAAAAAAAATATATATATAATACCAAGTCTCTATTAACTATTATCATTACTGTTATTATCATAGTCATCGTTGCTACTATAATAACTACAATAATCACCAGAATTATCATAACTATACCCTTATCAAAACAACAGTTATCGCCGTTAACATAAATTTCCTCTTTTTTTTTTATTATTTTTTTTTTTGTCGAGATGGGTAATTCGGCCAACGGAAGGAAACTCTTGTATTTACTTTAATCCTCTCACAACACTCAAGAGCTGGGGAAGGGGGGGGGGGAAGTGGAGGGGGGAGGAAAGGGGGAAAGGAGTGAGGGAAGGGAAGATGGGGGGGGGGGGGTGGAGGGGAGGGAGGTAAGGAGGAGGAGGTGAAGGGAAGGGGAGGGAAGAAAAGGAGGGAGATGGAAGGAGAGGGAAGGGAAGGAGGGTGAAGGGGAGCGGATGGAAAGAAAGGAGGAAGAGGGAGGGAGAGGGAAGAGGAAGGCAGGGGGGAGGAAAGGAGGGAGAAATAGGGGAAGGAGGTGAGGGAAGAGGGAAAGGGAGGAAGGAGGTGGAAGCGGAACCTAGGGAAGGAGGGAGGTGGAGGGAAAGGAAAGAGAAGGAGGGATGTGGAGGGCGAGGGAGATGGGGGAGGCAGATTGGGGGAGGGAAAGGAGGGAAGTTGAGGGAAAGGGAATGGCTGGGAAGGAGATGAAAGAGAGGAAGAAAAAGAGAGAGGGTTAGATCAGTAGACAAACAGACAAACAGACGGACAGACAGATACATACAAAAAGAGAGAGGGATAGAGGGAGAGAGGGAGAGAGGGAGAGAGAGGGAGGGAGAGGGAGGGGGGAGGGAGGGGGGGAGAGGGAGGGGGGAGGGAGGGAGAGGGAGGGGGGAGGGAGGGGGGGAGGGAAAGAGAAAGGAAGGGGAAAAGAGAAAGAGAGAGAGAGAGAGGTTGAGAGGGAGAGAGAGAGGGAGAGAAAAAGGAAGAGAGAAAGGAAGGAAGAAAGAAAGAAAGAAAGAAAGAAAGAAAGAAAGAGAGAGAGAACGAGGAGGAGGAGCCGCGCTTTCTTTGTGGATCAATCACCGACTCCCTCACCTGTTGATTGCACCGGCCAGAGGAGGTGCACCTGTTTCTCTCATATTTTTTCTCCGTGGCCTTGCTCTCTCTCTCTCTCTCTCTTTCTCCCACACACGTCTTCGTGCTCCTCTCTCTCTCTCTCTCTCTCTCTCTCTCTCTCTCTCTCTCTCTCTCTCTCTCTCTCTCTCTCTCTCTCTCTCTCTCTTTCTCCCACACACGCACTTGCTTGCTCCCTCTCTCTCTCTCTCTCTCTCTCTTTCTCCCACACACGCTCTTGCTCTCTCTCTCTCTCCCACACAGGCTCTTGCTCGCTCTCGCTCTCGCTCTCGCTCTCGCTTTCGCTCTCTCTCTTTCTTTCTTTCTTTCTTTCTTTCTTTCTTTCTTTCTTTCTTTCTTTCTTTCTTTCTTTCTTTCTTTCTTTCTTTCTCTCTCTCTGTCTCTCTCTCTCTCATTCACCTAACTTCTACCTCCATCACTGCGATCTGCTCCCCCGCTCTCCCTGCCATGGATCCCCTTCCTACTTTATCAACAGCTTCATCCCCTGTCCTCAGAGCCCCCCCCCCCCCCTCCCCTGCAATCCTTCCTTCTATATAACACTCCATCCCCGCGACAAAGAGAATCTCGTGTTTTCTCTTGTTGGTAGATCCTATTCGCCTGTCGAGAGAGAGAGAGAGAGAGAGAGAGAGAGAGAGAGAGAGAGAGAGAGAGAGAGAGAGAGAGAGAGAGAGAGAGAGAGAGAGAGAGAGAGAGAGAGCAACATCCTTCAGCTCCTGTCGAGAGAGAGAGGTTGTCTTCCCCTGCCAACAGAGAACCTCTCTCACCCTGCCACCGAAGGACTTACCTTCCCTTGCCATCAATAACCGATATACACCTGCCAACAGAGAACCATTTTTCCTCTTCTTAAAGAGAACTTACATCTTCCTGCCCAGAGAGAACCAATTTCCCCCTGACAACAGAGACCAAACACCTAGCTCCCTGCCAGCAAGACTGATCATCCCCTGTCACAAAAAGCAGTTCTCACTACCATCAGGGAACCCACTTTTTCTTGCGAGCAAAAGTTTGTGTCAAAAGCTAATAAAAAATTAATTTTCCTCTCCCGGAAACTTCCTTCTTCCATGTCAATAACGAATCTAACTTCCCCTGCCAAGTGAGACGGACTTTTTCTCCTCTTCGCCGACACCGACGCCCCTGGACCCGCTAAGAGACCTTATTTCCCGATCCCCTGTGGACAGAGGAGCGTCCCTGGCTTCTCCGGTAACAGAAGCCCTGTCTTGCCTTCAAGCAGACGGAGCTCTCTTCTTCAACTTCCCCGCTACACTAAGATCCTCTTCTTTCCGTTCCCTGCCAACAAGCCTCAACTTCCATCGCCTTCGAAGCTCCATTCGTCTGTGCCCTTCCCTCCACCCTAGGCTTCCTTTCCCTGCCAACAGGCCCCGTCATCCCCACCTACCTGCCGACACTACCACCCCCTCTCAAAAGACTCCCGCCTCCCCTGCCAATGAAACCCTCCCCTATAGAAAGACCCTATCGCCCCTACCATCACCCCTTTCCCCTACCCCTACCCTCACGACGACGCAACACTGACGTGACTGAAACACAGCCGAGAACATCGCCTAATATGATGTACACTGATTGCAACGCAGCGGTAAATGTTGCCTTGGCTTTATTGCAGAACAAGCGAGGCGAAATCGGGTTGGTTTCCGGCGGCCGAGGGAGCGCCCACGCGCCCACACAACGCACGGCGACGCATCAGCAAAACGCAGTGGGATGGATAGATAGATGTAAAAAAAAAAAAAAAAAAAGGGGGGGGGAGGCGCATTGTGACAGGCAATGCTGACGACGTCCGAATGGTGCTGACGGCGGAGAAAATGCTGATAATGCATGAGACTGTCAGCTATGGTAAATTCTATAGACGCGTACTAAGTAGCGCAGTTACATATACACAGACCTGGCCCTTATACATACATAATTAGCAAATCTGAGAAAAATTGAAGACAAATACACACAAACGGTTACACACAAAATGACAAACACAAATACATCGCATACACAAACACACTTATACACACCTTTAGTCTACATATAGCTCCCCCCCCCCCATCCCCGCCCGCACACACGAACACAAACACACATAAACACCCTCAGTCCACACACACACATATAACCTCCCATACACACAAACACGCCAAAGACACACACTCACAACCTCACAGACACGCTCATACACGCCCCCAGTCACTCACATCCACATCCACACACACACACACACACACACACACACTCACATACGCCCCAGTCACTCCCACACACCCTCTCCCCTACTCTCCATCATATGCGCCCCAGTCACTCCCACACAGCCTCTCCCCCACCCTCCACCCCCGCCCCACACACACACGGCCGCGACGCAGACCGACAAGCCCGGACAGCTCACCAAAGCCGCACAACACAAAGCTGAAGTTTCCTCATTTTCTCTGATCAAAAACAGTTCCGCGAGTCCTATTCCTCCGGCCCGGATTAAAACGTGTCATGTGATGTCCGCGCCTTTATGCTCTCTTGCTGGAAGGGCGGGGGCTGCGTGTCGCTCCCGGTAAGATGTGAGAATCGACAAGGGGCAATCTGCAGCAACAACATGATGAGAAAAATAGTTCTTTATTTGCGTCAGTGTTTTGTCTTGTTTTTCATTTTTTGAGGGGAGGGGGAGAATTTAAGGAAGAAACTAGTAGACATTAGCGTTCGTAGTTTCCAAAGTAGGTCTAAAAAACAGGAAAAACGTGTTCATGACGTAACAGACAATATTACGAAATCTGCACACACACACACACTTACACACACACACACACACACACACACACACACACACACACACACACACACACACACACACACACACACACACACACACACACACACACACACACACACACATATATATATATATAAGGGAGGAAAGCACTTGGGGGTTCCAATCTCCAGGATAAATATCGCAGCATATTTAACGCAGGGCAGCATTATCCCCGAAACCCGCGTGCCATCCCCAGACTGTCAACAAAGCGCCTCGCGACGGGGGACTCCCTCGGCAAACACAGCTACGACAACATGGCGGTGTGAAGACGGCCCCGCTCAGCCTTATTTCCAGACACGCCCATTTCCCAGGAGAGATTATCACGAAGAGAGAGAAAAAGGACAAAGATGAAAATAAAAGAAAGCGAGAGAATGTAAAAACAAAAAATGCTCCTTTTCTCTCATTCTTTCCTGCGCATTCCCGATCGCCTCTGTTTCTCCGAGCAAGCAAGCAGAAAATCAGACAAGATGTAATGGATGAACATTCTGTATGAACTTACCTCACGCTCTCCCTACCTCTTGCCCAGGAGCCAATATTACAAAAGGTTATAACGAAAGCCAGTTCAATAAACGATAGCATGACTGGCATACACAAACTCACAATAAATAAATGAATAAATGCATAAATAAACGAAGTCCCCAACTTGTGAACCAACCGATAAACTGATAAACAAACAAACAAATCGTAAAATCCACGTATTGCAAATGCACGACAATATAGTAACTAAGTGACCAAAACTGTGTTCCGAAAACAAACAAACAAGCAAACCCTTCGTAACATTCCCACGCCCACCTATCACCAACCACGGTCAGGTCACGTCAGGTCAGTTCAGGTCAGCGAACACCGGAAGCTGACACGCGCGAGATTAATACGCCGTCGATAAAGTCGATACGGATTATCTGTGATTTTATAGACCCTGCTGACACTATCCACCCTAGTCTTAAGAAACCCAGGCCTTTCACTCGCTCTCCTTCGACCGGCCTTCTGTCTTCTGAGAAAAGAATAGGAGAAAAAAAGGAGAAAAGAGAATAAGGAAAAAAAGAAGGCGCGAGTCAAGACGTCTCGATGAAACACAAACATGCACAAAGGATGAAAGGACAGAGTGTAAAAAAATAAAAAGAATTTTTAAAAATTAAAAAGGAAGAGAAGCACATACAAAGAGGGGCGAGAAGAGCACGACGGGAAAGGTATCAAGAGAGGAAAAAAAACAATGATGGTAAAGTACTGGAGGAAGAATGGAAGAGGGGAAAATGCCTAGGAAATTAGGTTGTGCCAGTGCTGATAAGGGGAGACACCTCTGTACACACTCTCCTCTCTCTCTCTCTCTCTCTCTCTCTCTCTCTCTCTCTCTCTCTCTCTCTCTCTCTCTCTCTCTCTCTCTCTCTCTCTCTCTCTCTCACTCCCTCTCTCACGACCAGAAAGCCTGAAATAACACATTCGCGAAGCACAGTTTGCAACCAAGAGGACAAACGACCGATATTTGAGGTCATGCAAAAACACAGAAGCCATGCATCATCATCATCATCATCGCCTGCGGTAGTCATGGGGCGTGCGGTGGCTCGCCTTCCCAGGGCGGCCCCGAAGCCCTGGCCCATGCGCCGGGCTGCGATTCCTGCTTCTGGGAGTCCGACCATGAGCCAGGCGCCCAAGAGCAGCCCCTGTTCTGAGGCATGTGCCAGCCCTGCCGGATGTTGAGATGTGGAGTGTGGGTCAGCCCATCGCGAGGGGAGGAAACGTGGCACCATTGCACTTGGGCAGAAATGGCAACGCCGGTGTAGATCAATACACATCTTTTCTTAAAGAGTTAGATTTGATTTTGACGTCCGGGTACATAAATGGCCTCCTTGGCGTGCTCTCGGTCCTTTCTGTGGTGCCCCTCCTTCGGGTAAGACGCACGTCGAGGGCCAGGCCAGGGGGGAGGGGTAAGAGGCACTGGCACCCACCTGAAAGGGATCCTATTAAGATTGATCCCGGGGACACATCATCCTACCCGCATCCCCTCACGCCGCGGAGATCCTTCTCAGGGAGGCTGAGATGATGTTAAGACAGACGAGCACAGACTCCTCGCTACCAGGCCGTGACGGAGCTTCGGGCTGGGAAGCGGGGGGGAAACTGCGGACGCACACACACACACACACATGCAAGCAAAACATACATACAGATACGCAAGCATACACGAAGCATACTTGTCTGTATGTGGTACATGTATGATTGCATTTACGTGTGCGTATGTGGGAATAGACATGCGTTGATCACTGTGTATGTATGTTATCCTGCATATTTACGGTTGTTCTTCTCCAGATGACGGCCTCTCAATAAGCAACAAGTTAGAGTAAATATTAATTTACACAGTTTAAAAGGATATCTCATGTTCTAAGAAAACACAAAAATGTAAACGTAAAGATACATATGTATGTGTATAAATCTATCCACCTATAAATCAATACTTCTATCTATGTAATGAAACATGTTTGATACCTTTTGAAAACGCAGCTCAGACAGGAAAAAAAAACAACAATGTTCACACATATTTTCTAAAAACATACTCTGGGGAATAGAAATATCAAATTCAAACAATCCTATTCGCACGTGCAAGAGGCCGATTCTTAAACTGCATTAAATTACAAGACAAGAGTCACACTCCATGTTTTTTTTTTTTTTTCTGATATGAAAA
>NC_061844.1:12763910-12765943 GCF_019202785.1 Penaeus chinensis
CGCCGAATTGGGACCCAATTCTGGGCTGGTGACGAATGTGCTCTCCGATTGCGAAGGCAGAAATATTTGCTTTAATCATAACTATCTTCATCCCTATCATCATGAGAGAGAGAGAGAGAGAGAGAGAGAGAGAGAGAGAGAGAGAGAGAGAGAGAGAGAGAGAGAGAGAGAGAGAGAGAGAGAAAGAGAGAAAGAGAGAAGAGAGAGAGAGAAAGAGAGAAAGAGAGAAAGAGAGAAAGAGAGAAGAGAGAGAGAGAGAGAGAGAGAGAGTGAGAGAGAGACCTTCCTCCACTATCCACCCCTTCCATCCTTCCACCCCCCACCCTTCCACCTGTCCACCTGTCCACCCACCGCCCATCCACCCTTCCATCCTTCCACCCACCACCCTTCCACCCGTCCACCATCTCGAGACCCTGCGAGCCTTCTTGATATGTTCCCGCCTCGCCGAGAGGGCCGCGGCGGGTCCTTTTGAAGCCGAGCATAATCCCGATCTCCGAGCCTTGTGGCGCTCCGGCGTTTCCAGGTCTCGCTCGTTCGTCTCGCTTTCCTTTTTCGGATTTTTGTTTTTTTTTGTTTCTTTGCTTGTTATGTTTCCTTTTTGTTTATTGTTCCATTTTTTATGTCTGTTTCTTTGTTCGTCTGTTTTTTGTTTGTTTTTTGCATGTATTAGTTTATTGTTTATCATTTATGTTTTTTTTTCCCTCTTTTATACCGTACTATTCTATTTAATTTCTCTTTAAATTCCTCTCTATTCATTAACCTATCAGCTGCTTGTAAATCCATTTGTATACCCTCATCATTTTTACCAATATCATCCCCATCATCCTTATCATTCTTACAAGCACTCCTCCTCTCATTATCACCATCATTACCATCATCATTAATTTCCATTTCCCGGAACCTCTCGAAGTGTTAAGAAAAAAAAAAAAAAACGAAAAAAAAAAAAAAAAAAAAAAACGAACATCCTGGCGACCCCTGGCATATCACACGGCTCTCTAGCTCGTTATCTCCAATGCTGTTATTTTTTACGGGTTAAAGGCTTTACAAAATCACTACGACAGTATCCAATTCCCCCCTGAAAGTGCTCTCGAGGCGGAATGGCTTTATCTATCAAGTTCCGTTTGTTGACTGAAGAATTGTGAAGTCAATTCTGGATTAGAAATTGCTTTTGTTTATCATAAATTACGGGGATAATAATAATATTAGTATTAATAATAGTAGTAGCAATAGTTGTTGTTGTTGTTGTTGTAGTAATAACTGTTATAAAAAAACAGCAACAACAAAAACAAAAATAACAACAACAACAATTATAATAATAATAATAATAAACCATGACCAACCTGTTAAAATAAATAGAAATTATACACCAAAAAAAATAAAAAAAATAAAAAAAATAAATACACAAAATCAACGCGGCCGACCGTCTCCAAGGCTTCACAGGATTTCCAGGCGGAGTTTAGTAACCGTCTCCCTCGCGCCCTTGAAACTTACTGGAGGAGGCCTGGAGAGGGACGCCAGAGGAGCCGGGAGAAAAAGGATGAAAGGCAGACGAAGGAGAATGGAGGGAGAAGGGAAAGGGAAAAGAAAAAAGAAAAGGGGGAGGAAGGGATAAAGGGAAGGAACAGAGGAGAAAAAGGAGACCGAGCGAGGATGGGGGAGGAGGAAGAGAAAAAGAAGAGGAGGAGGAAGAGGAAGAGGAAGGAACAGAAGGAGAAAAGGGAGGGGAGGAAAGGGGGGGGATGAGAACTAAGAGGAGGAGGGGAGGAGGGAGGAGGAGGAGGAGGAGGGGAGGGGAGGAGGGGGAGAGGCAGGGAAAAAACGAAGGGGAAAATGAGGAAAGGGGGAAAAGGGAAAGGGGGAAGTAGGAGGAGGAGGGGAGGGGAGAAGAAAATAAAAATAAAAGAAAGAGAAGGGAATAAGAAGAGTAGATGAAGAAAAAGTAGAAGAAGAAGAAAAAAAAAAAAAAAAAAAGAAGGGAAGAGGGGAGTGGAAGAGCAAAGAGCAAGAGAATTAGAGAAAAAAAATTTAACGGA
>NC_061844.1:12771043-12781043 GCF_019202785.1 Penaeus chinensis
GACGGAGAGAGGACAGGCAGAGACAAAGACAGACACAAAGAGACAGAAAGATCCAACAACAACAACAACAACAACAACAACAACAACAACAACAACAACAACAACAACAACAACAGAAACACAGCAAGGAGAGGGAGGGGCGAGCGGAATCGCCAGGTCTGCCTTAACTATTCTCTCTCGGCGTCTCCCGATTGACTCAGCGCCGAGATTGATGCTCCAGATCGCAGTCGACGTGTGGCAGTGCGTCCGTTTCAGGTCCCGTCGGCGTCCTTATGTGTGCCTTTGGGGGTCTTCATGTGTCCCTTCTGTGTCCCTTTTGGGGTTTTATGTGTCCCTATGTTCTATGTCCTTTTGACGTCTTCATGTGTCCCTTCTGTGTCCCTTTGGGGTTTTATGTGTCCCTATGTTCTATGTCCTTTTGACGTCTTCATGTGTCCCTTCTGTGTCCCTTTGGGGTTTTATGTGTCCCTATGTTCTCTGTCCTTTTGACGTCTTTATGTGTTCCTTCTGTGACCCTTAGATGCCTTTTCTGCGTGCTTGAGTGTCCCCTCTATGCCCTTATCCCTTCTTTGCCTTCTCTGTGCCCTTTTAGCTTCGCGTCTTCTCTGTGTCCCTCAATGCTCTCCGTGTCCCTTTGACGTCCCTTTGATGCCCCTGTGATGCCCCTGTGATGTCTTTTCTTCGTGCCTTGATGTCTCTTTTATGTCCCACTATGTCTTCAATGTCCTTATGCCGTCCCTTCAATGCCTTTTCCAGTCTTTTTTGTGTCCCTTTTATCGCCGTGACGTTATTTGGTCTTGTTATTATAGACAGTATTATTTTTATTTGGTGTGATTTTCTTGATAATTGTCATTGTAGGTAATTAAAGCAGCAATGGTTGCCAGTTAGAAGAAAGGGAGGAGGAGGATAGTAATAACAATTATAATGATAACGATAGTGATGATAATAATGATAATGTTGACAGTGATGATGATGATAACGAGACAGATACCGATAATGACAATGATATTAATGATATCGATAATGATAATGGTATTAATAACAAGAACAATCGCTAAGGCAAAAGCAACAACAACATCTGTAAGGAAAGTGCTCTAGTGACAACAATAAAGAGTAATTCTAGAAGCTTGTTTTAGGAGCGCACCCTACAAATGTGTGTTGCGCCAGACACTCGAGTTAATGCTCTTTGCAGATGTTGTTATTGGCGTTTGATAGCGCGTAGCCCTGCTTTCTGTGACAAGGGGGCGGAGTCATCGTGGCTTGGGTTATGGTGTTTCGGTGATTAATATTAGGGTTAATGGGCGTTATCTTGATGGCAATGGGGGTGGGATAAGGGGGTGGGGAGGAGGAGGACGTGGAGGGGTGGGGGAGAGAGAGAGAGAAGAGAAAGGGTTGAGGAGGAGAGGATGAAGGTAAGGAGAGAGAGAGAGAGAGAGAAAGAGAGAGAGGGAGAAGGAGAAAGAGAAAGAGAAAGAGAGTGAGGGAGAGAGAGGAGAAAGGAGAAAGGAGAGGGAGTTGAAAGAGAAAGATGGGGGGGAAATGAGAGGGGAGAAAGAAGGAGAGAAAAAAAGAGAGAAAAATAAAAAAAATGGGAACAGAGAGAGAGGGAGAAGGAAGGAGGGGAGGAAGGAGAAAGATTGGGAAAAAAATAAGAAAAAAGGAAGGAGAAAGGGAAAGGAGGAGGAGAGAGTCGATAAGAGAGAAAAATAAAAAGATAAAGAGAGGGAGGGCAGGAGGGGAAGGAAGAGTAAAGAAAACATACAGGCAGACCGATAAAGAAGGTAGATAAAAGATACCTAAAGAAGTCGTATATATGAGGATGGAAAGTATAGAAGAATAGAAAGAAATACAAAAATACCTGATAACGAAGGGGTGGAGACAGGCAACTCAGATATGAAAAAGGAGGACGGGGATGAGAGAGAGAGAGAGAGAGAGAGAGAGAGAGAGAGAGAGAGAGAGAGAGAGAGAGAGAGAGAGAGAGAGAGAGAGAGAGAGAGAGGGAGGGAGAGGAAGAGAGGAAGAGAGGAAGAGAGGAAGAGAGGAAGAGAAGAAGAGAAGAAGAGAAGAAGAGAAGAAGAGAAGAAGAGAGGAAGAGAGAAAGGAAAAAGAAAAAGAAATGCTGGATAAAGAGAAGGCGAGAGAAAGAAGGAGGGAGCGGGCGGGATGCTTTCGGCGGCGGGAGCGACGTCCCCCGCCCAGGGCTCGCCGGGGAAGACTGAGCAGTGCCGCGGCCGAAAGGTCAGAGGTCGCGGCCGCCTCCCTGCCGCAGTGGCCCGCGCCGCTCGCCTCCCCTCGCCTCCCCTCGCCTCCTCTCGCCTCTCTCGCCTCGTTCGCTCTTTTAGTCCTCGCACTGCTCCTGCCTCCTGGCCCCTAGCTTGCCTCTCATCGTCTCGCATCGCCTCCCGCGGCCTCCCCTCGCCCCTCGCTTCGGCTCTCTTCGTCTTCGTCCTTGCCTTCCCCTCGCCTCCCCCTCGTTCTAGCTTCGTCTTGTCATCGTCCTCGCTCCCCCTCGTTCTCGCCTCCTCCGTTCCGCTTCGCCTTCCCCTTCTCTTCGTCTTCGTCCGCTCCCCCTGGTCCCCTCGCCCCTTCCCCTCGCCTCGCTCGCTCGTCCTTCGTTTCGTCCTCGCTCCCCCTCGCCCCTCGCCTCCTCGCCTCCGCCTCCCCTCGTCCTCGCCTCCCCTCGTCCTTGCTTTCGATCCTCGCCTCCCCTCGCCCTCGCCTCGCTCCCCTCGCCCTCGCTTCGCCTCCCTTCGTCCTTGCTTCCCCTCTCTTCGCCTCTTCTCGCCTTCGCCGTCGTTTCCCCCTTTTTGGGTTGTCGCTTTCGCCCTCTCCCTTATTCACTCATTCACTCTCTCCCTTTTTCGCTTCTCTTTCATCCGCTCTCCCTTATTCACTCATTCACTCTCTCCCTTTTTCGCTTCTCTTTCATCCGCTCTCCCTTATTCGCGTCTTTTGGCTTTCCCTTTTACCTGTGCCTTTAGCCTCTCCCTCATTTCCTTATTCCCATCTCTCTCTCTCTCTCTCTCTCTCTCTCTCTCTCTCTCTCTCTCTCTCTCTCTCTCTCTCTCTCTCTCTCTCTCTCTCTCTCTCTCTCTCTCTCTCTCTCTCGTTTACCTTCTCCCCTTCTTCTGGCATTTTCGATTACTCTTTTGCTCCCATTTCCTTCTTTCCTTATTTTGATGTTTCCTTTTGCTCTTTCGCCTCTTTCGTCTTTGGGTTCGTTTGCCTTCTCCCTCATTCCATCTTTTTCTTTGGTTTTCTCTCTCTCTCTCTCTCGCTCTCTCTCTCTCTCTCTCTCTCTCTCTCTCTCTCTCTCTCTCTCTCTCTCTCTCTCTCTCTCTCTCTCTCTCTCTCTCTCTCTCGTTTTTTTTCTTTTTCTTTTCTCCTGCACCCTCTTCGTCGCTCTCTCCCTCGCCCTCTTCTTTAGATCTTTGTCGTCTCCTTTTTATCGTTCGCTCCCTCACTTCTCCCTTCCTGCACGTTTCTTTGCACTCCTCCTTGACTTCCATCTCCTTCTCCTTGTCTTCCTCTTCCTCTTCCTCCTCCTCCTTACCACCGCCACCTCCACTATCACTACCACTATCCTCATCTTCATCTTCATCTTCTTCATCTTCATCTTCATCTTCATCTTCATCTTCATCTTCATCTTCATCATCATCATCATCATCATTTTCATCATCACAATATTTCCCTTCCTTTTTTCTCCTTTACCTGACCTTTGACCCCGTCTCTTCTGCCCTCATTAAGGCGTCCCGTTTTATCATTAATAAAAAATCGGAGGTATTTTATATCGAGAACATTATGAAAAAAAAAAAAAATCACGATAAGAAATTATTAAAGGATGTGCGAGATCGCCCCTTGTTTTATGTATTATATTAATTTTCTCTTTCTTACGTTTTCTCCTTTTTCCATTTTCTTCTCTCTTTTTTTCTTGTTTTCTTTTTTTGACTTTTTGTCTTTATTTTCTTTGTTTATTTTTTTCCCCCTTATGGATGTCTTTTATCGTTTTTTTCGATTTTTTTTTTTAATTTTGCTATTTTATACCGTGTTCTCTTTTCCTTTTTTAGTGTATATTTCTTTTCTTTTTAAACATTGGATTCCCGTTTTTCAAAATATACTTACGGAGCAATTTCTTCCCTCCTCTTCTCTCTCTCTCTCTCTCTCTCACTCTCTCTCCTCTCTCTCCTCTCTCTCCTCCCTCCCTCCCTCCCTCCCTCCCTCCCTCCCTCCCTCTCTCCCTCTCTCCCTCTCTCCCTTTCTCCCTCTCTCCCTCTCTCACTCTCACTCTCTCACTCTCTCCCTCTCTCTCTCTCTCTCTCTCCTCTCTCTCTCCTTTCTCTTTCTATCTTTCTATATATCTATCTATTTATCTATCTATCTCTGTATATATATCAATCTATATATCTTTATTCCCTTCTATATGTTTATCTAGGTCACGCTCTCTCCTCTCCCTATTCTGCCGCCTTCACTCCCTCACTATCGCCTCTCCTTTTCGTCCCCCATTCCGTCCCTCTTTCGTACCCCGGCCATGACTCAGACCCTACCGATCCCCAGGCTTCTCCCTCCCCCCCCCCACCCCCTAACCCCATCCGCCTCCCGGCACCTCTTCCCCGGAATGGGATTTTGAGTTAAAGTCTTACTGTGGATCACGGTATGGTGAGGTGGAGGAGGAGGAGGAGGAGAATGTTGAGGGGTAGGGTTGAGGAGGAGGAGATGGTGGATGAGCGAGAGAAAAGAGGTAGAGAGGGAGAAGAAAATGGTGGAGGAGAGGGAAAGGGACAGATGAGCAGTAGGAGGAGGAGAGAGGAGAGAGGAGAAGTAAGGGGAGGTGAAGGGGTAGGCGAATGAAAGAGAGAAAAGGTTAAGATATTAGAGAGGAAAGAAAGGAAAGTAAAGATCAAGTAAAGGAGAAGAGAAGGTAGGAGGTATCAAGGAAGGAGGAAGAAGAACAAGGAGGTGGAAAAGAAGGGGGGAGAAAGTGGGAGGCGAGAATCAGAGTGGATGGGGGAGAGGTATTAAGAAATAAGAAGTGGAAATAGAAGACAGAAAGCGTAGAGAGAAGAAAGAAGAAGACGGTGTGGAGGGAGAAGGCAGAAGGGAAGAAGATTAGGGAAGAAGGAAGAGGGGGGGTGGGGGGGATGCGTAGGATGGTATTGAAGGCGCCCCGGGTAAGTCTTGAGCTTGCGGGCGCTCTCTCCCCCAGGAGGAATTTTGGGAAAGGACAGAATATTGATACGCCCCGTGGAAGGTCTCTCTCGTATTTATTTTCAGATTGATATGCGGGGGAACTTTACGTTATTGGAATTATTGTTATAGGTTGTTGTTTTGTTGTTGTTGTTGGAGTTGTACTCGTCGTCGTTGTTGTTGTTGTTGGAGGAGTTGTACTCGTCGTCGTTGTTGTTGTTGATGGCATTTTTTGCTCTTCTGATTAATACGACGTTTATTAAGGTTTAATGTTCTTCATGCCTGGCTCTGTTGACTTCTTGTTATTTTGTTTACTGAAGTGATCAATTTCACTCGGACGAGAAATTGCCTTGGCTAAACCTTTTTTTTTTTAAACCTTTCCGCTCCGTGTTTATATCGTGCAATTGATAGATGCAATTATTTTATAATCAACAAAGAAAACTGAAAATAGAAAACAGTAGGTAATCCTCTTTGCTTTGAAATTACTCAAAGTTGATCTTATTTTTCGCACAATTTCATTGGGTAAAGGACCAGGCCCCCCCTTTCCCCCTCCTTTTTAGCACCGAAATATTTTTTTCCGATATTTGCTCACTTAATTTTGTGATTTTATACCGTTTGATATGATTATTGTAATTAGTTTGTTTCATTAGTTTGGCCAATTCCCCGTTCCTTTTATGCGAATATAATTATTGTTTTAATCCTCGTAAAAACAGACGTGAAAATAAGAGAGGCTCGGAAAAACGTGTTCTTTGTAGCATTATTATCTTCATTATTGTCATTATCATCATCGCCATTATTATCATGGTTCTCATCATTACTCTGTTTTATCGCTTAGTTCTTTTCTTCCCAATTTCCCTCGCGTCTTGACAAAGGGAGAGAGAGAGAGAAGAGAAACTGTTCCAAAACCAAAGGAAGCGGTAATTGGACCTGACTTCGGCCGCGCCATAACATTTCGAGTCGGCTTTTCAAAAAAAGGAAAAAAAAAGAAAAAAGTGTTGACGTGGACTTACCTTCGTTCTTTCTCTTTCTTTCGCTGGTTCCCCTATTCTTGAATATATATTGATATATATATGTATGCATATATGTATATATATGATCTGTCTAAATATCTATCTGTCTATCTGTACCTATCTATCTATCTATCTATATATATATATATATATTACACATATATAAATATGTATATATATATGTGTGAATATATATATATATAAATATATATATATATATATATATATATATATATATATATATATATATATATATATTATATACATACATACTTATATACGTATATATATGGATATGTGTATATATATATATAAATATATATATATATACATGTATATATATATATATATATATATATATATATATATATATATATACATATATATATATATACTTATATATATATATATATATATATACATATATACACATGTGTATATATGTATGTATATATATCTGTATGTATTTATATATGTGTGTGTGTATATATATGTATGTATGTATGTATATATATATATATATATATATATATATATATATATATGTATATGAATATGTTTGTTTTTGTTTATGCGTCTACGCAGTGAGGAAAAGTATATGTTGTTTGTGTGTCTTTTTATATTTGCTTATATTATTGCACATGCATATGCATAACTGAGCGCGTGTGAGCGAACAAAGAGACAAAGCATCACAAACAAGGAAGAAACCCTTGCTTAAGAAAGAAGGAAGAGGCACAGGCGGCCCAAGTCAAAGGCAAAAGAGTGCTTCCAACGCAGAATGAGTTGTTGCCAGGTGCCAATTAATTTCGTATACAATTTCGTGCAGGCAAAACCCCCTCGTGCCCTCAACCCTCCCTCCCTCCCCCCTCCCCTCCTTTCTCTCCCCTCGGTCTCCTTTCCCCTCTTCCCCTCCCTCTCTCCCTTTCCCCTCCCTCCTTACTCTTCCCTCGCTCTCCTCTCTCCTCTTCCCTCCCTTTCCCTCCCATCGCTCTCCCCCCCCCCTTTCCTTCCCCTCGCCCTCCCCTCCCTCCTTTCTCCCCTCGCCTTGTAATTCGCTCTGCGTGACTTCAAGAAGAAAGACAAGCTCTTGGGATATCCGAAGGGCTTAATATTGGACAGGCAGGTTTTGTTCTCTCGAATAGATAGAACAAAACGTGCATTCACACGGAAGGATTGGACGCGGGGCCTGGCCGGGAAGGAGGTGGCGGGGTGCGCGATGTACGATAACAAGCTCTTTTTTTATGAATGGAGGGTTTCCTCGATAATTGGATTTATGTAGTGGTGGATAAATAGATTCGAGGTCTCGGTAGATGTGGCGATAGATGTACCACTGATGACTGCGTCGATGGAGGGAAAGGAATATTAGCAGTAAATAAAGAATTTGTGGGAAGGCTGATACATGTATGTACAGATATATAGATATAGATAAAAGTGTACAACACTTATTAGAGAAAGAAATATAGAGATTTTATGTAGCGGTATACAAAAAGATATGAATAGATATATATATGAGTAGTTAATGCATTGGTATCTCTGTAACGGCTGAATGGATAGACACAGATACAGGTATGGATAGATAGATAAATTATACAGTTGGCAGATATAGAGAATCTTACATACAACTGAATATAGGAGTAGATAAACTCATTAAACATGCAAAGGTATGGATAAGGTTTATTTTTTTATACGCAGATAGATATGGAAATATACTCATAGATATCAGAGACAGACAGACAGATAAAGAGACAGACAAAGATAGATAGTCAGTCAGTCAGTCAGAGTTGCATAACCATAAATTTATTGACACGAAAACAAATTAATATAAGCAGACAGTCGGTCAGTCGGTGATGCACAATCATAATTTCACGGACATGAAAATAAATAGATTTAAACAGTCAGTCAGTTAGTAAGTCTGTCAGAAGTCCACAATCATAACTTTATAGACACGAAAATAAATGAATATATAAACAGACGGCTAATGGAGGTGTCACGAAGGGCGGTGCGAAGTGTCGGATAATTCATTTGTTAAATTGGTTTTCTTGGAAGAGAAGTAAACTTTGGCCAAGTTTCCCCTCCGGACCGGAAACTTTGTATTATGTGAAGAAAACGGGAAGGGAGAAGACGGAAGGAAAGAGAGAGAAGATGGTAAGAAGAGGATAAAGTTCAGTGTAAGGAGGGAGAGGAAAATAACAGGAAGGAGGCTGCGAATAAATTAATAAATATGGGACATAAGTGTGAAAAAGAAAGAATGTGAGGAGAAAATAGGGAATATATTGGCGGATAGATTTGCGAATATATATGTAGATATATAGATAGACAAATAGATAGATAGATAGATAGATATAGATAGACACATATATACTGTGTGTGTATGTGTGTGTTTATCTATTTAATGTTTATTTATTTATTTATTTATACACGTTTATTTATGCAGTTCATGTTCTGTTCGTCGTTAACGGATACGAATAACGAAACCGAACAATGCCTATCCATAGATCGCAAATATATATGGGTCAGTAATGTTAATGGGAACGTCGCTAATGCACAAATTATTCAAAGGAAAATGATTTAAATAGATAAAGGGAACGAGGATATAAAGAAAGACTTAGTCGTCAGCCAGGTTTTACAAAGAGATGAGGCGCCCGGAGCGAATTTAGTGAAATTGCGAGTTACCGAATGGAATAATGTGCTGCCGCTTCTTCAGGAGGCGAGGCAACGAGGCGGGAACCTTGCCTCTCTCTCCTCTTCGTCTCCTCTCCTCCCTTTCTTCGCCTTCGATTTCCTGGCCCTCCACGTTCGGTTGGGTCTTTTCCTTTTTCTTTCTTCGGTTTTCTTCGAGTTTCTTCTATTTCTTTCTTTCTTTCCCTCTTTCTCTTCGTCTTCGTACCTCCTATTTTGCTACCAACTTTCCCTCTTTCCTTCTCGTCTTTTATTTTATTTTTCTCTTCTATCTCCTGAATTATGTTCTTTCACATCTTCCTTTTCTTCGAGTCCCATCTCCCGTCCTCTTTTCTCCTCGCCTCTGCTTTTCCCTTTTCCATATTTTTTTTTCTGTCCTTTCCTCTTCTCTATCTTCTCTCGCTGCATCTCCTCTTCCGTTTTCCCTTTTCTTTCACTTTTCTGTTTTCCCTTTTTCTTTTTTTAAATAATTTTTCCTCTTCTCTCTCTTCACTTCTCCCTTGTCTCTCCTTTTCTTTAGGACTCCCCTCTCCTCTCTTCTCTTTCTCTCCTCCTCTCCTCTTCTCCTCTTCTCAATTCTCTCTTCTTTCCTCTCCTCTTCTCACATCCCCCCTCCTCCCCCTTTCCTTTCATGCGAGGACGGAATAGAGAAGGAGAAGGAAATTGGAAAGACCAACGAAGGAGATAATTGAAAAGGAAGGAAGAGACGACAGAAGGAAGAGGAAGAAGGAATTGAGGAAAGAGAAAATTGGATGAAGATGAAGAGAAAGGTTATGGAAGGAAGAGAAGGCGTTAGTACGTCTTGTGTGTGTGTGTGTGTGTGTGTGTGTGTGTGTGTGTGTGTGTGTGTGTGTGTGTGTGTGTGTCTGTGTTTCTATGTGTCTGTGTGTATTATGTCCTGTTTGCTGTGTGTGTTTGTGGGCGTGTGTTGTGTATTGATTGTTGTGTACGTATACTGTGTTTTTATTTATGTTGTGTATGTGTACGTGTGTATGTATGTGTGTGTGTATGCTGTGGTGTAGTTATACATTATGTTTATGTGTATGTTCGTATTTTGTTTGTTGCTTGTGCTTGCTTCCATCCAGTCGCTTGCGCAGGGAAGGAAAAAAAATCGTGATCCTCTCCAC
>NC_061844.1:12783543-12790430 GCF_019202785.1 Penaeus chinensis
AGATGGTGAGTAAATCGCGGTGCAAGTGCATAGCGAATTCCATTACGATAACAGATGCGATGCTCTTTTGTTTTCCTTGTTGCTTGCTGGCGATGGGAGGGCGTGGCTGTTCTGGTTGTTAAATACTTGGGTTATGGAAGGGAATGGGAAGGTTGATTCTTTTTAGACTTGTTATATTTTTTGTGTTTATTTTTTTTGTTTTGTTTTGTTTTTGTCTGTACTTCGTAGGCGTATTTTTACTGGCGATGCGATGATTTGTTTTTTCTTCTTGTTTATATTGTATGCATTGGTAGTTGTTCTCAATATTCTTTATTAATCATTTCTCCATATGCATACGTTTATTGGTTTGTTATTCTATATATAATTTATTTATCTATAATCTCTCTTTTCCTGTTTATAAATCAAGGAAGGCGGCAACTTAGCCGATGCAAAGGGATTATTTTTTAATTCACATATTTCTTAAATTTCCTCAGTCTTATAAATTATATTTCGTTACTTTGAATACCAATAGGAATGAATTACCATAATTAGAAACGATTGCGTCAGAGAAATGGAAGGGAAGAGGACTTTGAATGTGAGTGATGATAACAGTAATGACGATGATGGCAACTTTTAGAAAGATTTATTGGCTATTTCGGCAGATGGAATTAGGTGTTGCTTGTAGGCTGATCTAACCTAACTCCCCTTCTGAAGGACAGGTGACACACGGCGGGAGAAAGTGTTCAGGGATAAAGGAAGTGAGGGAAGGCTGATGATAAAAGCTTTTAAACAGATTTTTAATATTAATGTACTTTGAGTTTTTTTCTATTTTTTTTCTATTATTATTATTATTTTTCTTTTCCTACTTCTTCTTCTTCTTCTTCTTCTTCTTCTTCTTGTCGTGTCTAGACGTATATTCTGACGTTAATCTGTTTAGAGATATGACATTTTATTCCCGGAAAATATTTGCTTGAAAATTTTCTTATGTTATTTGCGCATTATTTTACCGTTTTTGTTTTTCTTGTTAACTTCGATGGCATTCGCTAGCACAGTTTCTTTTAAGATCTGTGGTAGTTCAAGATGGACCTGTTTTCTTGCGATCACTTTTTTTTTTTTCTTTATCTTTTTTTGTTCAGTTTGACATCGTTCTGCTGAGTCGGATTTTCTTTCATTTTTTTTCATTTTTTTCCCCCGTATTTTTGGGCCTCAGAATGGTATTGCAATGGTCGGCATTTTTCTCCCTCGCGTCTACATATGTTCGATCCGTCTGACGTGTTTTTGACGAGTTTCCACAAGGCTTTTTCTTTGCTTTATTTTTCTTTTATATTTTCTTTTTCTTTTTTTTTTTTCTTTTTTTCTTCGTGTTAGCTTGTTTCATTCACTGGCTTGTTTTTTTTTAATATTTGTTTCAGTTTTTTCTTTTTGTTTTCTTTAGGATTTTATTTCCATTCATCCTTTTTTATGGCCCTAATCCTTTCTCTGTCTATCTCTCTATCTATCTATCTATATATCTATCTATCTCTATCTCTTTATCTATGTTTCTTTTTTCTCCTCCCTACCCTCACTTCTATCCTCTCCTCTCCCCCTCCCTCCTTCCCTCCTTCCCTCCTTCCTCTCCTTCCTTCCTTCCCTCCTTTTCTCCCTCTTCTCCCTCCCACCCACCCTTCCCCCTGTCCTCCCCCTCCCCTGTCCTCCTCCGGCCGGGATTAACGGCTGGAGAGGCGGCGCTGATGTTCATTTGTCACGACTGCAAAACAAATATGGCGGCCGTCCGTCTCCGCGCCGTCAGCTCGAGCGCTTGGCCTTGGGTTGTCAGCAGGCCTGCAGGAAGACCCTGACACAGGACGCTTCGCCTTGCCTGGCTGATTGGTGCTTGCGCGTGATTTCGCTCTTGCAGACACGCATTTGCTTGGCGCTCACGTATTCACAAGCAAGAACGCAGGCTTGTTTACAGACTTATCTTTGTATGTTAATAGATTGGACATTCATGAAATGGATTATAATAAGTGTAGTGATGAATGACATTGAATAAAAGTAACATTCATAAAGAAATGTCAGTTCGTGTGAGTGAGAATTGTACTGGTGATTTTAACAATTGCAATAGTTGTTTTTTTTAGTTATTATTATCATTAACATCATCAACATCATTATCCTCATCATCATCTGCAGTAATTAGTATTAGTAATATTAATATTAGTATTAGTATTAGTATTATCTGTTATCCGCGTTAGTGTTAGTATTAATTTTATTATGATCGAACAAAAGCAGAAAAGAAGCACATGCAAAGCCCTGAGTCAGATCTTTCCTGATTTTTTCTTTTTTCTTTTTTTTTATCTCGGGCATATTTAGGCTTCATGTTCGTTGGTGTGAGTCAGCGCCGCTCCCCCCCCCCCCCTCTCTCTCTCTCTCTCTCTATCTCTCTCTCTCTCTCTCTCTCTCTCTCTCTCTCTCTCTCTCTCTCTCTCTCTCTCTCTCTCTCTCTCTCTCTCTCTCTCTCTCTCTCTATCTCTATCTCTCTCTATCTCTCTCTATCTCTCTCTATCTCTATCTCTATCTCTCTCTATCTCTATCTCTCTCTCTCTCTCTCCCTCTCTCTCTCTCTCTCTCTCTCTCTATATATATATATATATATATATATATATATATATTTTTTTTTTTTTTTTTTTCTCTCTCTCTCTCCCCCCCCTCCTTTTCTCCCTCCTACTCTCCTGTTTTCCCCCTCCCCTCTCCCTCTCTTCCTCCCTCTCCCTTCCCCCTCCCTTCCCCTCTCCTCTCCTTCTCTCCCTCCCTCCCTCTTCTTCCCCTCCCCTCTCCCCTCTCCCTGTACCCCCTTTTCGCCCTTTGTGGCGGGCGTGGTAACACTTGTTTGTCTCGTTTATTGTCCGAAAGGGAATTGTGTTTGATGTGCACTTGTTTGGGTCGCCTGTGGGAGACGCCGGGCGCGCCTCTCTGCGCCTCTCGGGTTCCTTCCTTCCTTCATTCCTTTCGTTATTTCTTTCTCTCTTTCTTTCTCGGTCTTTCATTTTTTCTCTTTTTTATTATCATTTTTTTTTTGTGTGTGTGTGTTTCCCTGTCTTTTTTTTTTTTTTTTTTTATCTCTTTCAGCCTTTCTTTATTTTCTCTTTCTGTCTTCATTTTTTTCTTTGTCTTTCTTTTCTTTTTTTTCTTTTTTCTCACGTTATGTTTTCTATCTCGCTTCTTCTATTTCCTGTTTTTTTTCCGTTCACTCTTTCTTTTCTTTTCTCTTTCTCTGTCTTATATTCTTTCTCTCTCTTTTTCGCTCTTTCTTTTTTTTCTTTTCTTTTTCTTTGTCTTTTTCACTTTGTTTTTTCTCTCGCTTTTTATCTCACGTTCTCTTTTTCCTGTTTCTTTTTTTCTTCTCGTTCATTCGTTCTTGCCTTTTCTCTTTATTTCCTTCTTTTTCCTTTTTTTTGCTTTCTCTCTCTCACTTTCGGTTTTCTCTCGCTGTTTCTCTCTTTTCCCCCATTTATTATTTTCATTCTCTCAAAATTCGAAAGCAGTAATATCACAGGAAAAAAAGTATAAAAGTAATGAAAGTAGAAACGGCAAGCGAACAAATGGCGGATACGCGTGCGTTGTCAGGGAAGGCACGATGCCGGCACTCTGGGGAGGGGGAGGGGGGGCAGAGGGGATGGGGGGAAGGGAGGAGCGAGAGGGGAAGAGGGGATGGGGGAAGCCAGAGGGGATGGGGGGGATGAGGGGAAGCCAGAGACGATGGGGGGATGGGGGGAGCGAGAGGGGAAGAGGAGAGGGGTAAGCGAGAGGGGATGGGGGAAGGGGGGAGCGAGAGGGGAAGAGGGGATGGGGGGGATGAGGGGAAGCCAGAGGGGATGGGGGGAAGGGGGAAGAGGAGAGGGGTAAGCGAGAGGGGAAGGGGAGAGGGGGACGGGAGGGAGCGAGAGGGGAGGGGTTAGGGACCTGGTAGGGAAGGGGAGGGCGTGTAGAAGACATGTTGGACGGGGGGAAGGTGATGCCAGGGAGGAGAGGGGGTGGGGTGCGAGGTAGACGTATTGGGGAGGTAGAGGTAGGGGAATGGAAGGGGAGGAAGAACCTTTTCTTAGAGAGAGGGGGAGGGGGGGAGGACAATGGTACTCTATTTTCTGCGCCCGTTCATCTATATTATCTATTGTTCTTATCTATTTACGTTATTTTTCCCCTTGTGGTTAATCCATATGCCTCCTCTCCGCACACACTCATGCCCGTGCCCTGCGCCCTTTGTCCGCATCGATCAATGATTCACGCGCGGGTCCCGGAAGTGGCAAACAAGCCCGGAAGTACCTGCTACTCCACGGTATTAATTGCCTCATGTTTATACAAGCCGTAACCGTCTTTTTTATTATTATCTTTTTGTGTGTGTGTGTGTGGTGCGGGGATGGAGAGACCGTAAAAAAGCGAGGGGAATGCGAAGGCCAGGAGAGTGGGGGTAAGGAGGGGGAGAGAGGGGGGTAATGTGCCTCTGGGTATTTGTTTGTTTGTTTGTGTGTGTTCGCGAGGGTCGTAATTAACTTATCTCCATTATGTCGTCTTGTTGTTATCGCTCGTTATCTGGTGCTTCGAAGGGGCTTATCGAGAGGCCCTGATATGGGGAAGGCTGGCTTGGGGGGAGGGGAAGGGGAGGGGTAAGACAAGGGGGGAAGGAATGGGGAGGAAAGGAGAAGGTAGAGGGAAGTGGAGGAGGAAGGAAAGGGAAACCGAGAGTGATAAGAATAGAAGAGAGGGGGGCGGGGGTAATGGAAAGGCTGAGAGCGAAGGGGAGATCGGAGGAGGAATAGGAAACGGGTGGGGAGGAGGGGGGGGGACTCCGAAGGGCCTCGAGCTGTCACGACCAGAAGCACGACTCCGAAGGGCTCGTCAGGGGCACCGGAGGCTTTGGAGGCCGAGGGCGGAGGGGCGGAGGGTGCAGGGGGGGCGGGGGAAAGGCGACGCACCTCTGATCATGTCGAGGGAGTCGCCGCCCCCCCCTCCCCCCACCTCTTCCCCTCGCTGCCGTTGCGACCTCCAAATGACCTCGGAAGCGCCAAGGTCAGGAGGGTGGGCGGCGGGCGCACTTCGGGTGGGTGGGTGGGTGGGCGGGCTAGCAGACGAGGACACTCCCTCTCCCTGTCCTCCTCTTCCTCTTCCCCTCCCTCCCCCCTCCCCTGCCCGTCCCCCCCCCTCCTCCGGCCTCCAAAGGGGCGTGGCCAAAGAACCCGCCCGGTCGTGTGCGCCTTCTCGAAATTGTCCCGACCGATTTCCCCTCCTTCTCGGGCCCGGGAAATTGTCGTTTTCCGGGGCCGACGCGCGTTCCTGGAGGCGCCGAGGAATATGTATGCGATTTGTTTTTTTTTTTCTTTTTTTTTCCCCTCTCCTCACTTTTGTCAATAGCTTGTCCTTGATTGTTCCTTCGAGTTGCCGCACCTGGTGGATCAATGGGGCGAGGGGAGATGCGTCGCGCGAGGGGAAAGAGGGGAAGGAAAAAGGTGGGGGGGAGGTAAGGGAGGAGAAGGGAAGGGGAAAGGTAGGGGAGGGGAGGGGAAGGGGAGGGAAAAGGTAGGGGAGGGGAAAGGTAGGGGAGGGGAGGAGAAGGGGAAGAAAAGGGAGTAGAGGGAAGGGGAGGGGAAAGGTAGGGGAGGGGAGGGGAAGGGGAAGAAAAGGGAGTAGAGGGAAGGGGAGGGGAAGAGATGAAAGGCTGGAGAGATGGGAGAGAAGGAAGGGAGGGGAGGGGAAGGGGAAGAAAAGGGAGTAGAGGGAAGGGGAGGGGAAGAGATGAAAGGCAGGAGAGGGGGGAGGGAGAGAAGGAAGGGAGGGGAGGGGAAGGGAAGCGAAGCAACGTGCCTCTAGCCATAAAAAGGAACGTTTTCGTATTTCCTGAATTTTACGAGAAGAGAGAAACGGTTTTTATTTTCTTACTTTAGAGTAGAATTTCTTCCTTGTCTGTCCGAGAGTGAGATATTGTCGAGACTTAGTTGCGCAGGAGACGGCCATTTATCATATCTCGACGCTTTCCCTGTGGGATTTTATTTTTTCTTCTTCGTCCTCTTCGTCTCATTTTATTCCTTCCTTTTCTTTATTTTCCCTCTTCTATCCATCTGTTTTTCTTCCTGTTCTTTTTTTTTCATTTTCCTTCTTCTATCCTTCTGTTTCTTCTTCCTGTTATTTTTTTTTCTTGCTTTCTTTTCTCCCCCCTCCCCCTTTTTTCCCTTCTTTCCTCCATCCATCTTTCCTTCCTTCTATCCACCCATCCTTTTTCTTCATCATCCTCTCTTCCTTCCATTTCTTCTTCAAAAAAAGTGTTTCTTTGGCCTGCCTGTTTCTGCGTGTTGATGATCTAATTTGCATTTTCCTTTTATTGATTTTCGCAAAATGGGAGATGTTGATCGTGTTCTTAGCTTGCTGAAAATACGGAATGAGCGAGTTTTTCCTCGAAGCGAGTTCCAGGAACGCGTGATGTGTTCTTGGACATTCTGCTATCCGGAAAGAGATTGGGGATGATTGTGTTAAATTTGATGTGATTATTGTCTGTTGTATACTGTTTAGTTTGCTGATGGTATAGAATGTATGTATGTATATAGATGTTATAATATATATATATATTTTTTTTATCTTTCCAGACTTCCAGAAACTCGAAAGAGAGGCGAGAATTTGCAGAAAGCTGCAGCACCCTAATATAGGTGAGTATCAGCGTAGTTCACTCTACGACACTTTCTCACATATTTCCACGGTCCATGTAACCCTCACCTACTACACCCACTCCGCCTACTACACCTACTACACCGGCTACACCCACCAGCACTGTGTATTCTGTTCTACAGTTATCACCTTCGAGGAGTACGTGTACTTGTTATCAGGTAAACACACCTGCTAACAGTGCACTTGCAAACTTGCATGCAACATACTACGACGCACGA
>NC_061844.1:12795530-12798736 GCF_019202785.1 Penaeus chinensis
TTGAGTGGGTATGTGAGTTTGTGCGTACGGGCACGAGAGAGGAATGTGAGTTTGTGCGTACATGTGTGAGTCGGTATATGTCTGCCTGTCTTAATGCTCGTATGCCTGTCTGACTGCGGAAGAGTATGAGCGCGCGGACAGAAAGCGTGAGAGCGGGAGGGAGGAGGAGGCCGCGGGAGAGGGAAAGGCCACAACCGGTCTATAAGGCCGGTCTTACGCAGCCTTATAGAGATTAATCAGCCGCAGTGTTCGGGGCGGCGAGGAGAGATTAGCGCTAATCACTGCGCCGGCGATAAAGCTTTCCCACGAACGACATTGTGCGGCCGCCGGTAAGTCCGGTTATTTTGACACGGAGTCCATATTGGCTAGTCTCGCCGGGGAATGTTCGGTTAGTTTTGCCCTCCATTTGTCTTCCGGGTTAACCGAGAGGGGCGTGGCCTGGGTTGGTCTACTTGATATGTCCGAGGCAGGGTCGGGAGTTCATGCTGAATTATTATTGCTCTGGGATGTGGCGTGATTTGGGCTGGTTGTAAATAGCGATGGATTCCGAGAGGGGACGTGTTAACCCCGGAGATTATGACGAGGAGGGTGGGGGAGATCTGGCACCTGGGGGCTGACGATGGCAATTTTTTTTCTGCGTGACTTAGTATGGTGGCGTGATTCTCTTGTCTTTCTTTCTAGGTCTCTTTCTCTCCCTCCATCCCTCCCTCCCTCCCCTCCCTCTCTCCCTCCCTCCCTCTCTCCCTCCCTCCCTCCCTCCCTCCCTCCCTCCCTCCCTCCCTCCCTCCCTCCCTCCCTCCCTCCCTCCCTCCCTCCCTACCTTCCTGAGTCTCCCTTCACTCCCCCGTACCTCCTGCTGCCCCTCTCCCTTTCTTTCTTTCCTCCATTCCTCTCCCTCCCTTGCTCACTCTCTTCCTCTCCCACCGTCCCTCCCTCGATCCTTCACCAACCTCACATATCCAATAAAGATAATCCTATATATTAAGGAAAGAAGGGAAACCCGCAGACGGGCTCGTGTCTTGAGGCTTATCATAACGCGAATCGACCCGCGAGACCCTCACCGACCCTCCCCTTCTGAAGGCTCCCGGGTGACTGGTGGAAACGGGAACAATAACGTTAATTTAAGTTCGCTAATAACCCCCCATAGATAAGTCCAGATAGAGAAAGGGAGGGAGGGAGAGGGAGGGCGGGAGGGAGGGAGGGAGGGAGGGAGGGAGGGAGGGAGGGAGGGAGTGAGGGAGGGAGGGAGGGAGGGAGGGAGGGAGGGAGGGAGGGAGGGAGGGAGAGAGAGAGAGGGAGGGAAGGGGGAAGAGAGGGGAAGGGAGGGAGAAATTAGTTAATATCTTCCTTGACATAATTTTATCATGTTGCTTTCAAGATATAGAGAGATAGGCAGGGACATTGAGAAATAGGTAGATAGGTAGTTATATATATAGTTATGTATATATGCATATATATTTATTTATTATAATATATATATTTATTTATCTGTGTATACATGTATGTATGTATGATGTATATATGTATGTATGTATGTAAATATCTATATACTGCATGTATATATAGATAAATAATTAGATAAATAGATATCTGTACCCCACCTCACTCTTGGCCTACCCCCCCCCCCCCCTCCGCCTTCCACCGACCCCGTAGAGGAGAGACACTCGGAACTTTTTCCTTTCTGCCCAGCGCAGCCCCGGCCGTTTCCCGGTATTTCTGACTGCAGTCCCGGTTCATCTTCGTTTTACAGAGAAAATCTTGATCCGGGAATCAGCGGCAGGGGAAGGGCGGCGAGAGGTGTGTGTGTGTGTGTCTGTCTGTGTGTCTGTCTGTCTGTCTGTCTGTCTCTCTGTCTGTCTGTCTGTCTGTCTTTGTATGTGTGTTTGTTTATGTGTATAACTTTATTTATTTGAATCTATCAGTATGTATATGTACATATGATTGCATGTAGATGTATAGGGATATATTAGATATATACATTTATACGTATGTATATGCACACAAACACACACACACACACACACACACACACGCGCAATTACACGAACATCATCTTAATCCCTTAATCTAAGGGTCTGGCTATAATATCACGTAATCTTGGATTTTAATTAGGCTTGAATTAGACGTGATGAGTTTTGTTTTTTTTGCAACGACCGCTGTTTTTTTGTTGGCCTCTGCCCACGCGGGGCCTGTGAGTGGCTGTCGACGTTCTCACTCGCACGAGACGCGGATATTCTTCATTTGTTTTCTTTCTTCGTTTTAGAACTACTTTCAGATTTTATTTTATTTGTTTCTTTTTGAAATGTGTCTAGGAATAGGATACTCACTCACTCACTCACTCACTCACTCACTCACTCACTCACTCACTCACTCACCCACCCACCCACCCACCCACCACCCACCCACCCACCCACCCACCCACCCACCCACCCACCCACCCACCCACCCACCCACCCACCCACCCACTCACTCACCCACCCACTCACTCACTCACTCACTCACTCACTCACTCACTCACTCACTCACTCACTCACTCACTCACTCACCATGCCACTCACGCGCCCACACATTCAAACGAGTGTTGAAAAACTCGCTTTGTATATATATTTACTTATACTGGCGCTCGGTAAAAGAGAGAGAGAAAATAAAGGAAAAAAATCAGGGGGTAAGGGAGACAAAAATGAAGGGAAGGAGAGAAGGAAAATAATGTGTTTTGTTTCGACAGTGAGGCGCATTTTCATATATTTTAATGACAGTGTGGCGAAACAAAAGGAAAACAAGACAGAAAAAAAGGAAAATAAAGAAGAAGGAAATAATATTCATAAACTTACATATACATACATACATACACGCATACATGCACACATACCTTTATACTGGCTTATGTACGTACATACTCATGCACTTGTAGAAAAGGTATAAAGATAATGAATATCTTCACAATACAAGAGATGTGTTTCCGAACCGTTTCTGAATATATATTCGTCAGAAATGCATGTATTTTTGGTGAAGATATATTCGAAACCGGTTAAATACATCTGGATTATGAAGATATTAATTCTCGTTCATACCTTTTCTACATTTGTCGCAGTGATGATGGTTCATCATTGTGCATGCACACACACACGCGCGCGCGCGCACACACACACACACACACACACACACACACACACACACACACACACACACACACACACACACACACA
>NC_061844.1:12798836-12803836 GCF_019202785.1 Penaeus chinensis
GCCGTCTCTCTGGACCGTTGAAAGCGCCTGCTAAGGAAAACGGCTGTTTGTAATCCCCCCTGGCACCTCGCTTTTGCAGGCTCGTGCTCTCGTTTTGCCATCTTTCTATTTCTCTCCGCGTGAACAGGGCCGTCTCTGTTTGGTCTACTGAATATAAAAATTATATGGGATATATATATATATATATAAAAAATTATATATTTTTTTTTTGTTTTGGTGGGTTGTGTGTGTGTGTGTGGTTTTGGGTTTTGTTTTTGGGGTGTGGTGTGTGTGTGTGTGTGTCTGTGTTGTGTGTGTTGTGGTGTGTGTGTGTTTACCATGTTTTGAACTGTCAACCATCTCTCTCCCCTCTCTCTCATCTCTCTCTCCCCATCTCTCTCATCTCTCTCATCTTCTCTCTCTCTCTCGTCTCTCTCTCTCTCCCCAATCTCCTCTCTTTTCCCCCTCTCACGTCTCCATAAAGGGCCCATAAATCCCTAGTAACGATGCAGCACCCACTAAGAAAGTGTTCATGCCAACGCCTGTCCCATAAAGAGGCAGATATATCCCCCGCCCAGTCTTTCGGGGCCGAAGTCCTTCCACGCCCATGAAACGTTTATGACATTTTCAGCGCCCACCCTGCATGCGAGAACACCCTTCCCCCCACCCCCCACTCCCCCAGCCCTCTCCGCAACTCTCTTTAGGCCGCGTCTTGTCCACACCCCAAGGGCCGGGGAGGCCTTGAGGCTGGTCAGAGGCCCTCATACATACATGTGTATATATGCGTACACACACACACACATGGACACACACGCGCGCACGCACACACACACACACACACACACACACACACACACACACACACACACACACACACACACACACACACACACACACACACACACACACACACACACACACACACACACACACACACACACACACACACACAGGGATCTGTATATTCAAAGCACAGATTAACGCTCAGGCCGAACATAATGGAATATTTAATGAACAAAATGTTCAGCACTCACGCTCTGTTTAGACAAGGATCGCCAAGTACACAGCAACAAGCAGAGTTCAACATGTGTGCAACAAGAGAAACGGGGTCGTGTTGAGGCTCGGCAACGGGAACAAGAACCGACTTCCGCGAGGAGGGCCTAGGAAGAACAGCCACGGGCCACCAAGAATGGGGCACCAAGAACAAGGCACCAGAACAGGGCACCAGAACAGGGCACCAAGAACAGGGCACCAGAACAGGGCACCAAGAACAGGGCACCAGAACAGGGCACCAAGAACAGGGCACCAGAACAGGGCACCAGAACAGGGCACCAGAACAGGGCACCAAGAACAGGGCACCAAGAACAGACACCTGCGGAGTACAAGAACAGAGAGCCTCCGTGCGGAGAGGGCAAGCGCCAAGGGCAGAACACAAAAGACATAAAAGTGCGGAGAACAGGGCACCAAGAACAGACATACACGAGGGAAAGAACACCTCGAAGAGACCTAACCAAAGAACAGAGAAACCAAGAACAAGGCACACGAAGAACACAGCATCGAGAACAGCGAGGGGGATAAGAGGAAAAACCACTTCGTAGCACAAGAGCCACAGCAAAAACGAAGCACCTCCAGCTAACATTACAGCTCCAAGATGACACGAGGGTTGCCAGGGACGCCAAACAAGAGAGAAAAACAAGGCACTGGGAGGAGGCACGCCAAAGCCACGGCGACGGAAGGCAAACGCCAGCGACGCAGCAGCCGGAGGGAAACATCAATAACACGGCAACAGAAGGAAACAAACACCAAAAACACAGACGAAACATGAATCGATAGCACAGCACCGGACGGAGACAAACACCAGTAGCACCGCCTCAAAGAGAACCATACACCGAGCAGAAACTGTACCAGGAAGATACATACAGAAAAAAACACAGAGCCAAGAAGAAAAAACGTTCCCAAACCACAGCAATAAGAAACACATTCCCAAAAGATTAGTAACAAGAGGTACTTAAAAGAAAAACGTTCCCAGGACCATAGAAGTACCATAAGGAAAAACGTTCTCAAGCCACATCAACAAGAAAAACGTTCGCAGACCCATAGTAGCGAGAGGAAAAACGTTCCCAAACGACAGCATTGGGGAGAAGCCGCTGGGCAAAACCACGAGGCGGGAGGCCGAAGAGGCCGCCGCCCGCGGGCGAGAGGATCCCCGAGCAAGAAACGCAACTCCTGACACATCCCCTTCAAGAAGTGCAACTCCAGACTCCTCCTGCAACCTTTCCGGCTCCCAGAACACATTGTGCTGCCCCCTTTCTCCCTCTCTCTCTCTCTCTCTCCTCTCCCTCGCCCTCTCCTTCTCTTCCTTGTCCTCCCTCTTTCCCTCCCTCCATTCCCTCCTCTGACTCTCCGTCCCCTTCCTAACCCTTCCTCTTTCCCTTCCGTACTCCCATCTTCTTCCCCTTCCCCTTTCTCCCGCCCTCTTCTTCCCTCCCCATCCATGTTCTCCTTCTCCTCTCCTCCCCTCCACCTCCCCCTTCCCTCCCCCCCCCCTATCTCCCCTTCTCTCCCCCTCTCCTTCCCGGAACGCCCTCATTCGTCCCTGATACTCCCCGAACGCCTCTCATACTTTCGTTGTTCCCGGAAGCGAGCGAGAACGCCCCCCCCCCCCCCCCACCACCACCGTTTCTGCAGGGTTTGGGGGAGAGGCAGGGGCCGGGAGGAGGAGGAGGCAGGGGACGGAAAGAGAAGGGGGGAGAGGGGGGTAAAGAGGGGGCCGGGAAGAGAAGGGGGCATAGGGGAGTCGGGAAGAAGGGGGAGAGAGAGCCGCGTGAACCGCTGGTATTTACATTTCCCGTAAACAATCGTCTCTCCCGGGCCATCAGAGGCGGCGTTCGTTCGGGCGACGGCAGCATCCGCTTTAACGTCCCCCGGAACGAACGCGGCCAATCCCGAGAGCGGTCCCGACCCGAGCGAACGCGGCGGCACTCGGGGGCCGAATGGACGGACTTTGGAAGCCACTCGGTGTCCCTCCTGACTTACGAAGTGGTGGGGGGGGAGGGGGGAGGGGAGGGAGGGGAGGGGTCTCCTTTTACCTCTTGATGCCGTTGCCTAAAAGTAGGGCGTGAGGGAAGGGGAAAGGAAGAACGCCTGCAATTTCCTTCTTTCTAGCCCCTAGTCTTTCTTTTGCCGATCCTTTTTATCATTATGTTTTTTTCTTACTGTCATCATTATCCTTATTATCATTAGCATTACCATTATTATAAAGTTAACTATTATTGCAAGTATTCACGTTTTGCCGTCTTCCTCAACTTTACAAAGTGTGGGGGTGGGGGGAGGGAGTCTCCTCTTATTCTTGCATCCTTTTCCTAAAAGTGGTGCGTGAAGAAAAGGGAGAGGAAGGGGGAGACTGGAGAAGGGAAAATAAGAGAGGAAGAAACGAATATATATATTTCCCCTCTCTCAACCCCCTCTTTTTCTTTCTTTTTCTCCCCAATTCATCATCATCATCTTCTCTTCTTTTAATGTCTTTCGTAAGGTCGTCTTTCCCCCTTACCCATTTTCCTTTCATTTTACCTCCTTTCTTATGAGTCCTACCTTTGAATCGCAGAAACACGCCATCACTTTCTCTCAAAATCGCCAAGCTAAAATCCAACCCATTCAAAAAAGGTCAATCCCGAGACCTCATAGTCCACGACCTTTCCTGAACAAGGTCATAGAGGCGAAAAAGCGAGTGTGGAGACGGTTTAGCCTCGTTTCTATAATAATAACAAACGCACTAGCGGTGAACAACAAGACAACAACATGATGACCGCGGAGTGACTATGATAACTGCATTTCAGGGGAGACGACGGTATTATTCCAGCGCCATTGGCTACCGCGGCAGACAACTCATCCTTGCCCATTCCCCGAGGCAAGATAGTCTTTGACCAAAATAATGATTAAGTACTACCGAGATATATCAGAATAATAGGATACATAATAGTTACGAGTGTGTGTATTTATGAAAACAAGAAAAAAAAATGAATGTGTATATATGTATACACATATACAAATGTACATGGATATACGCATATAAATAAACATACATACATACATATATATTGTTGGTAGGGTTTCAGTAATATATATATATATATATACACATATCAGAATTAATTCCCTAGACCACAATTACCAAAGAGAAAAAGAAGAAAAAGCCCAAAGGCACATTTCCACAAACACAAGACCCTCATCTGCCAACAGCACTCGGAGCCCAAGTTCCCCGCTATCGGAAAACAATAGAAATTCTCGCAGCCCGGCCGTGTTTACTCTCTTATATCCGCGAGTACACAACTTCTATCGCAAATCCATGCTAATTGATCACTTGTCGTTGATCCACTTGTGGCGGGCCGGGGAAGGGGTGGGGAGGGGGAGGGGGAGGGGGAGGGGAAGAGGGGAAGAGAAGGGGGAGAGAAGGGGGAGAGGGGGAGAGTTGTTAGAGCGAGGGATGTGTGTTGTGGCGAGAAGGTTCTCTGTGGTAAGAAGGTTCAATTCCAGCAAGAGGTTCAGTGAGGTAAAAGGACTCGATTTGTCAAAAAGTTCACCGTGAGGGGAAAGTTCGATATGGTTAGAAGGTTCAGTGGGGGTAAGTACACAATGAACCTTTTCATAAAAAAAAAGTTTAAGACATAAAGAAAGTTCAATAAAGAAGCTTCACTAAAGTAAGTAGGTTTAGTGCGAAAGAAAGACCGAACGGAAGACAAAAATACAAGAACTAAGTTTGGAAAGGTTTCAAGACTCAAACAACGCGCACTTGAAATCACATCACGTGGGAACATTCCTTCAGAAAAGGAATCTTCACGTGAGACGTAAAGGTTGGCCGGCACGGGAAGTGGGGGGGGAGGAGGAGGAGGAGGAGGAGGAGGAGGAGGAGGAGGAGGAGGAGGAGGAGGAGGAGGAGGAGGAGGAGGAGGAGGAGGAGGAGGAGGAGGAGGGGGGGAGGGGGAGGAGGACGAAGAGGACGAAGAGGACGATGAGGAGGAGGA